>NC_041697.1:250000-297500 GCF_900097015.1 Plasmodium sp. gorilla clade G2
CTTCCAGGGTTTAAAAAAAATTAATAATTTATTATCAAAAGATAATAATAATAATAATAATAATAATAATTTTGAAAGTGATGAAAATATAAATGATTTTATTAATGATGATGAAAAGGAAGTTGATGATTCTGAACCTATTGTAAATAATAATGACAATCATGTGAATAAAAAAACTATGGAAAATATTAACAACATGAACAATGAAAATATTACTCATGATGAAAATAATATTATGTATTTAAGACAAAAGGATAGTAATAATACTAGCTTTGATAATTATTGGGATGTCGATAATATTAATAAAAGAGGACCATTTCCATCATCAAAGTTGAGTGCTTTTCTAAACGAAAATTTAAATGAAAATTTAAATGAAAATTTAAACGAAAATGTAAATGAAAATGTAAATAATGATGGCGTTAATAATATAGGACTTAATAATATACATTATAGTGATAATAAAGAGGATGATAAAAAACTTAATAATTATGTTATGGAAGAAAATTACCTTGTTGAAACGTCTATACACAATAAAAAGAACAACTTAATAAACACTCCATATGAGAATCCTATGAATATAAATACAAATGAATATTATCTGTCTAATAATATAAAAGACGATATAGAAGTTTCTATTAATAAAAATACAAATAAAAATATAATTAATTTATATGAAAATAATTTTAAACGTATATCACAATGTCCTCTTGAAGAAAAACGAATAAATCACGTGTTTAAAACGTTTTTAAACAATGAAGATTTAGATATGCATATAAATAAAAATACAGATAACAAAGAGGAAACTCAAAAAATTAAAGAGATTAAAGATATAATTATGAAGTATGCAAATAATAGCAGTTATTATAAAGATGGAGATTTGGCATCTAACCATGTGAATAATAATGATCCTAATAAAAATGTGCATAATAATAATCATAATAATTATAATGGTAATAATTTTTTTGTTGAGAATATAACACCAGAAGAAAGAAATAAAATAAACGAATTTTTAAAAAAGCATAATGATCCATATAATATAGAGAAAAGCACTAGAATTCTTAATCAAGGTGAAGGTAAATTAAAAGTGAATCCTACGGGTGATATAAATGTTCAGAAGGGAGGTGATTCTATGAACAGTCCGGGTAGTAATAGAAACAAGGATGATACTAATAACAATGGTAGTCATAATAATAATAATAAAAATAAAAATAATATAAATGATAGTACCAATAGTAGTAGTAATAATAATCGTAATAATAATGATGATGGTAATGATGATGATGATGATAATAATAATAAGAATAACAGAAATAATAACAATCTTAGTAGTGCTAATAATACAAATGAAATTAATTCGAAAGTAAAAAGACGAATTATTGATTGTAGAAATAATAGATTAGATTGGGGAACAACTCAGGTTATAATAGATATTGATGATACTATAAGATCAAGTGGAGGATATAAATTTTTTAATTATAATTTAGGAGGTGTGGATGCACAATATCAAAGAGGAGAAACATATCCAGGATCTTTTCAATTTATATTTGAACTAGCTATGAATAAATTAGCTGCAGAAGCAAAACCATTATTATTATCTGTGTTAACAGCTCGAATTCCTCAAGTACCTATAACAGAAGATTCTTATTTAAATAAAAAATTCAATGAAGTAGCTGAAAGAAGAGGTATAAAACATTGGGGTATAGATTGTGAAAATAAGATATTATATTCAACATTGAAAGAATGGGTATGGAATGAAACAAGAGGTGAAAAGAAATTTTTTAATTTTAAACAATTACATAAATATGTAATACAACAAAATTCTTTAGTTAGATATATATGGATAGGAGATACAGGTGATATGGATAGACAAGCTGGAGAACTTATGATCAAAACATTCCCTCAAAGAATTAAAGCAGTCTTTCTTCATCATGTCAAAGGAAAAGATGATAATACACTACTTCCAAGTGATTATTTTATTAAATCTGTACCTATCTTTTTTTTTCGTACTTATATCGGAGCAGCAACCAAAGCACATGCATATAACTTAATAGATAAAAAAGGATTAACAAGAGTATTAGTACAAGCTGTTCTAGATCTAGAAAAAAGTAAAGTACCTGCAGATTCATCAAAGTGGGAAGATTTAATAAAAGATATTATTTTAAGTGATGCATTAGATGAACTAGATAAATATAATGCTGAAACGGTTAATAGAACTAAAAGAATTATAGCACAAAAAATGAAAGAAATATCAGAAAGGAAATTACATTTTATAAGTTAATATGATATTTTGTATAAATTATAATCACATTTTTTTAAACCAATCAAAAATAATATATATATATATGTATGTATGTATGTATGTATGTATGTATGTATGTATGTATGTATGTATGTATGTATGTATTGTTTTTATTGTTTTTATTTTTTTATTTTTTTTATTTTTTAATATTTTTATTTTTTTTTTTTATATAACCCTTAATTAAAACAATATAACTATTTTTAATCGCACTATGTGATATTAAATTTATTTGATATTTTTTATATGTATCAATATATTCAATACAAAAAAATTAATAAATAAATGAATAACAACAATATGGATATCTAAATATTTAAATGTAATTATCAATTTGGTGATATATCTTACCTGTACATTTAATATTACAAATATATACATATAAATAAATAAATATATATATATATATATATATATATATTTTTATATATTTAAATATTTAATAAACATTATAGAAATAAAATTATATTTTATTTTTCATTTTTTTTTCAAGTCGGAACGTACAACATATATTTATAATTAATATAATTTGAAAAAAAAAAAAAAAAAAAAAAAAAATTAATATATATAAAAAAGATGTTTGCCTTCGGAGATATTTAAAAAAATAATTACCATAAACATCAATCTTTTACTTCCTTTAAATTTAAAAAAATAATATCTTCATATATATTCTTCTTTTTTTTTTTTTTTTTTTTGTATAATATGTTATAACTATATTTTTAAAAAGTATAAATAAATGAACTATGACGAAGGAGTATGTTGTAAAGGCTAACGACGTTTACATGTTAATAAAAATGTAAGATTGAATATAAATTTATTAATTATTATACATTTGGATTATCCAAATATGTAAAAGATATATATATATATATATATATATTTATTTATTTTTTTTTTTTTTTTTTTTCATAGTTGTAACTTGTTAGATATCAATGCAGTGAGCCATGTAAAAACAGCAATAAAAAGTATCATCTTAGATTTGTTTGGGATATCCATGTTATTAATGGTTAGTTTTAAAATTATAAAACTAGTAGATGATAATATGTTTTTTATTTTGAAGACGGATATAAGGTAATGTTATTAAAAATATTTTTATAATTTTTTAAACACATAAAATTGAATAAATCACATTCTGTATTTTATCCTTCCCAGTAATAATATATATATATATATATATATATGTTCTATTTATTTATTTTTATTATTAGGTTCGTAAACTTATTTTTATATGTCATGCAACCTGACCACACGACTAAATATGAATTTTCTTTAGAGGTCATAAAGGTATCCAATTTTTTGCCCAATATTACCTGCACATCAAACAGTAACATTCAAATTGAAAATATGTAGATTACCCTTTTTTTTCTTTTTTTTTTTTTTTTCCATTTCTTAATTTAATAATATACAACAAATATATATATATATATATATATATATATATATATATATATATATATATTATATATATGTTTATTTTTTTAAAGATACCATTAAGGGTTAAAAAGAAAACTAACAAAAAATCATGTAAAATTAAATAAATATGTTTTTAAAAAATAATAAAAAATAAATACACTTACATATATATATATATAACATATATATGTAACATATATATATATAACAGTATGGTTAATATAAATCGTGTTTGTCATTGTACGTTTATAAGGTTTATAAATAAAAAAGTTTAAAAAGCAAAAATGAGATATAAAAGAATTAAAGCTATTGATAAATTGGAAACATATCCAAATGAAATTTCTTCTCTTTCTATTCTTTCAAGAATATCAGAATTAGAAAATGAATGTTTATTAACTCCAATACTTCTTGTATTATTTGCAAAATGAGATTTGTTATTCATATAAACATTCATCATTAAATTATCTTGTTGATTATTTGATTGACAAATACATGTAAAATCAACTTGATCTTTTACATCTGGTAATTTTGAAAATATAGAATATTTATCACCCTGTGTTATCATATTCATTTTTAAAACTGTCTGTATGGACACAACATTATATTTACTTTCATCCCATTTTCTATTCATATTAAAACGTTCTTCTTCTTTGATTTCTTCATTAGGATTTCTTCTTACATATACATTTGAAAAACAGCCATCAGGTTTAATAGAATAAGTTGATGGACACATTAAACTTATGAAATCCCCAGGCTTTGGATATACCTCACATACTTTTACACGACGAGTGCTCATATTACTAAATGTAGTTATAGCAGTCGATTCTTTATATCCATCATTAAAATCACATCCAGGTATTTTCTTAAGAACACCATTTGATATATGTATTCTTAAAACCTTCTTAACCACAACATTATTTTCTTCCATATAACAAAAACAATCAAAATTTCGATGGGTTAAAACAACAGGAGGAACACTAAATTGTGATGTATATAAATTATCTTCTTCTTTATGTACTACATTATAAGAACCACGAACATATTCTTTTAAAAAAGTTAACTTACTTCCAACAAATACATAATCAAAACAAAAGTCTTTATGGTCGAAATGTTCTCGTTCAACGCCATTCATATTTCTGATATCATTATTTAAAGTATATGGACATGAATATTCTACAACATCTCCTGGCACTAAATTTAAGGGCACAAACTTTCTTTTTTCTGTTCGAAAATCCACCTTTTTGTTTGCCACTTGACCTTTACATGTTAATATGGAGAATATTATAACCAATCCTGTAATGATTAACCAGCGCATCATCTTAAACATGTTAAACAATGTGAAAAGGGGTAAACCGTGAATTAACATATATATATATATATAATATATATGTTTTTTTTTTTTTTTTTTTTTTTTTTTTTTTTTTTTTTAGCTAGTTATAATATATCTGAATTGATCTTTTTGTATTTCGTTTTTTCTTTGAAAAACAAACTGACAAAAATAAGGAGGATAAAAAAAAAAAAAAAAATAATGATGTTATATATATATAAATATAATAAGTTTATGTCTTTTTAACAAAACAATTCAATAAATAAATACATAATAAGGTATATATTAAAATGTATATAGTTTTTTTTTTTTTTTTTTTTTTTTTTTATGAACAAGTCATGCGTTCAGGCTAAAAAAGAGATTTTTTTTCACTTGAATTTTTTTCCTCCTTTTTATTAAATTTATTTGATTAAAAAGATAAAAATATATATACATATATACATATATATATATGTATATTTGTGAGTATGGTTATGACTCCTTTAAAGTTCACATAAAAATGTAATTCTTGTTAAAATGAATTATTCTCTTTTTACATTGATCATAAAAAAAAAAAAAAATTTGTATATAATATATATAAATATATATATATATTTATTTATTTAAATGTTGAGAGTCTTACAAATATATAATATTTGTGTGTGCATGTGTAAAATAATTATATATTTTTTCTCTTAATTTAAAAGATTAAAAAGAATAAAAAAAGACATTTTCAATATATTACATTTAATTAAAAAAGAATACAACTTAAATGTTAACCATGACAAAGGAAAAATATATATATATATATATTAAATAGTAAACAAATTAAAATATCAATATATTAATATTGAATTGGAAAAATAAAAATATATGTACAATGTATATAATAAAACAATTATAATTTTTTTTTTAAGACCAACATATTATATAATTTAACAAATACATATATATGTATAATATATGTATGTATAAATATATATATTTTTTTTAAATGGATAATTTTTAAAGCATTTCTCAATTTAATTTTCACTTGTTTTTACTGTACATATACAAATTAAAATATATATATATATATATATAATGTTAACTGCTTAGGTATTTCTTTTTTTATATATAGTTCTTTTTTCTATTGAGTAATTACAATAATATTGTATTATTATATTTCCTACTATTTTTATATTATACAGTAAAATATTTTGTGTCTTTTTTTTTTTTTTTTTTTTTTTTTTTTTTTTCGGTTCATTCGAACAAATCTGTATTGACTTCAGTTGCAAACAAAAATTTTATATATACATATATAAAATTAAAAAATATTTGCATATGTAAAAAAAGAAAAAAATAAATACATAAACACATATTTATATGTTTGTATAAATTTACAAAAATATTGTAAAAAATATAATATATTATAATATAATAAAGAAATATATTACAATTTTAAAATTAAAAAAAAAAAAAAAAAAAAAAAAAAAAAAAAAAATTAAATGTCCATGAAAGATATGTTAGCATATATAATTTTTTATTTCTCCCTCTAATTCAAAAATAAAAATATATATAAATAATATATATATATATATTTTATTTTTTATTTTTTTTTTTCGCATACTTGTGTAACATGCTTAGTACCTTGTGAAAATAAGTATGTCCGATATTTCTCTTCTTAAAGGTATAGAAAATAATGGGTTGGACAAATACAGATTGGAAGAATCCGAGGAACATAAAGAAATAAATGTGCAAGGGAAAGAGGAACTTTTTGAACTAGCCATAGAATTACCAAAGTTATATCGTAAAAAGAATTATGATGTAATATGTGCATTAATAAGAAATTATATTCAAAGATATCCTAAATGTATTGATGGGTATATATGTTTTAGTACCTTTTATATGAAAATAAAAAAGTATCGAGATAGTTTGAATTTAATATATGCAGCTTTATATGTAGATAAAGAAAATAAGTCCTTAATAAATTTGTTAAAAGAATGTGAAGAAAAGCTAGTTTTAGAAATATGTCAGATACCAGGAAAATATAAAAACTGGATAGGGTATCCAGAGAGTAGAATATCAAATGATAAAGGAGATGTTTACAATTATAATGACAATATAAATAAATATAATAATATAAATAAATATGATAATATAAATAAATATGATAATATAAATAAATATAATAACAATGAGGAGAAACAAATAAATGCATATACAAATGAAAATTTATATAATTTAAAAAAAATGCAAATTATGAAACATGGACAATATTATGTTGCTCTTGCTAAAAAAGATTTAATACCAGGAGAAATAATATTTCAGAGTAAACCTTTTATGCTAACACAACATATATTTTGTGAGGAATATACCTATTCTACATGTTATCATTGTTTGAAAGAAAGAAAACTAAAAGAAAAATGTTATGCTTGTCCTATCAATCCACATACGTGTCCATATATTTTTTGTAGTTGGAAATGTTTAATTGATAATATAAAAATTCATCAAGTTGAATGTACTTTATTACCTATCATATCTGCAGCAGCAAAAGAAAGTAATTTGAGTTATTATATAGTTCTTCATATTTTCCGTGTATTAATAAAATCAAAAATAAATAAAGGATATAAAGATAAAGAACATAATATTATAAATGACATATTTAGTTTACAATCATATTATTATTCAGTAAAAGAAAATCAAAAAGAAATATTTGAATCATTTAATATTCTTTCAAATAGAATAATATTAGAATTACCTTCATCCTTTTATTTACATTTAAAACAAAAAGAGTTAGTTGAATTTATGTTAATAATATGGCAACATTCTCCTTTTATTAAATATTATTCCCCTTCATCAATTATTCAGCATACAAATCCAGAGACAGCATTTGCTGTTTTCTTTTGTCCATTAATATCAAAACTTCATCACAGTTGTGTTCCTACATGTAGTATTCATTTTGATGAATATGGAATATTATCTGTTCGGTCTTTGTGTAATATACCTGAGGGTGGAAAATTATGTGTAAGTATATTATCTGATCAGTATTTACCCCTCAAAATTAGAAAGAACGTTAGAGGCATGCCCCGTGTCTTTGCATGTGGTTGCATCAGATGTACAGATCCTACAGAAAATAATTTGCATTTGAGAAGTATGAAATGTCCTAGATGTATCATAGGATATATATACCCTATAAAAACCGAAGCTCTCATAGAGGCCTTAAAATTGTATCGATTTGACAAGCAGGCAGATATGGAAAGTAAGAAAAGGGGGATGTCAGAATATAAGATGGTGAGTAATAAGATATATGACAACCAAACGGATCAAATGGGTGAACAAAAAGGGGATGACCAAAAAATTAATTCGAGCAAAAATAATGATAATAATAATAATAATAAAAATAATATTAACAATAGTGATGATAATAATAATAATAATAATAGTAATAGTTATTATCATTATAGTAAGGATGGTGGTAAACTGTTCAATAATAAAGAAATGAATGTTTTAAAAAAACTCGGAAATGAAATGGAGAGATGGATATGCTGTAACTGTGGTAAGCTATCCTTTGTAGGTAATAAGAAATGTATAAAATTAGAAAATAAGGTTTTTTTATATTATAATGAAGCTGAAAAGAATTATATGGATGGAAATATAATTCTTGCTAGAAAACAACTATTACATATATATAAAGAATATTGTTATATATTAAATCCTAATCATTATATATTATTTAATATTAATGTATTACTAGCTGGATTATTAAGATATGATCCTAATAAAGATTTATTTACTTCTTTATTTCATTTAAGAAAAGCTATAATATCAGCTGATAATGTGTTACCCATATGTTCTTTAGAAAAAATACATTTACATACATGTCTTTCAGAATATACATATATGTGTTCTAATTTATATAAATTATATCATAAGGGCATGGGTATATCACCAGAATATATTATAGATCCTTTATTCTATGCTATATGGAATTCTTGTGTTATAACTGGTTATGAATCTACATTAACTATAATATTATTACAACAGTTAAGAAATTTCTGTATCTTATTAAATAAGTTTACAAGTCCATACAACAAAATAATATTTCATATTAATAGAAAAGAAGAATTTTGTGATTTTTATTATCAAGTCACACAAAAGAAAAATCATCCATTTAAGCATATAAAAAAAATTGTTGAGCAAGATCCTTTTTATCCAGTATATATGAGTTGTCAATATTTTGATATAAAAGATATAAATAAAAAATATTTTATAAATATATTAAAAAGTTTTAAAAACATACGTTATATAGGAAATGGATTAACAGCATTATCTATAGCAGCATCTGTTGGAAATATTGAACTAGTTAAAATACTTTTGAAATTAAATTATTCTATTTTTATAAAAAATGAAATGAATATGAATGTTCTTTTATATATGGCTAGTTCTATTCTTCCAGATGAACAGCTAGTATACCATTCAAATTATTATTACACTTTGATGAAAGAGATAAAATTACAGCATGTTAATTTTGATACATTCCAAAATGAATATAGTAGATACATTAATGTTATATCAAATAAAATGAAACAAAAAGAATTGATGAAAGGAAATAAAATAAACCAACATGAAATAAATAATACATATAATAATAATAATACATATAATAATTATAATAATAATAATGATGATGATACAAAATGTAATATCATTTGTGATATAAAACATATTGATTCACAAAATATGAACTCCTATCAATTAGAAATGACATTCCCTTTTAATGATATGCCACTTGATGATGATTTCATATATGGAGAAAAAAGCAAAGAAATAGATTCAAAACAAGCAACCATTTTAATACTCTTCTTAACTTATTTAGATAAACTACAAATAAAAAGAAAAAAAAGCTATAAAATCAAATATAATAAGAAATGGAATTTAAGTGAAAGAATTCAATCCTTCCAAAAAAAAAAAAAAAAAAAAAAAAAAAAAATTAAAAATAAAATACATAATGAAACTAAATATGGTTTGAATATAAATCGAAATAATGATATGTCTAATGAGGTTGATATTAAACGGGATAGAAAAATAAATAATGATAAGGGTAAAGATGATGAAAATGAATCGACGGACGGAAAAATTTTAAATAATAAAATAAGTGATGATGATACAAGTGGTGGTGATACAAGTGGTGATAATACAAGTGGTGATAAAACAAGTGGTGATGATGCAACTAGTGATGATACAACTAGTGACGATATAAAGGGTGACCATATTAATGGTAACGATACAGATGAATATTCTTGTGATGATAGTTCCCTTTCAGATAGCTCAGATGTAATATTAAACAGCAAGATAAGAAATTACTATACCACCAAATTGTTAACTAAATCTGTGTCTCATAAAATTTTAGGATCCAACAATGCATTGCATTATGCATGTGCAAGAGGAAAAAAAGAATTAGTAAAACAACTGATTATAAGTGGTATACCTATAAATCTTTTAAACAATGAAGGAGCCACAGGATTACATTTAGCAAGTTTAAATGGACATAAAGAAATAGTAAATATATTACTTGAACATAAGAATGATAATATAATTAATAGTATAACATGTCATGGAGAAACACCATTAATGTTAGGTGCTTATGGTTTACATTATGATGTTGTAAAGATATTGATTGAAAAAAAAGCAAAAATTATTGTTAATAAAAAAGAAACATTATTACATTGTTTAGTATATGGATTATTAAGAATGCATACAATATATTATAAAAGTAATAAATATATAGATAATGATAAATCTTATTTATCTATACAACAATTCAATGAATTATATTCATCCAAATATTTTACACAAGGAGGAGAATCATCTTATCTAAATATAAATTTCTCTACATCATATATACCAATAATAGAAAATTTACCAAATGACTTTTTTTTATTACCATTCAAATTATTACATAGATTAAAAAAAGCAATACTTATTTTAAAATATATTATGCATCTATGTCCTATATATTTATATGAAGTCAAAAATAATAATGGTTATAACCCTTACGAATTATTAAAAGCAATGTGGTCAAAAATGTGTGAAAGGAGAATGTATGTCTTATCTGTTTCTGATATAAAAATCGCATCATTTAACGAACAACAAAGGAATCTAGTTTTTCAAGCATGGTCTCTTATAACATCATTGGTCAATCTCCTCTCTTCTATTCTGCAGCCTGATAAATCTGTATTGACATCGATTTATAAAAATTTTATTTATGTGGATAGTACTGATAAGGTTAAGCTTGTGTCGGATGGGACAGATAAAAAAGAGGGGGAAGAAAAAAAAAATAAAGATGATAAAAATGAAAAAGATGACGAAAAAAATGAGGATGATAAAAATGAAAAAGGTGACGAAAAAAATAAGGATGATAAAAATGATCAAGGTGACGAAAAAAATAAGGATGATAAAAATGATCAAGGTGACGAAAAAAATAAAGATGATAAAAATGATCAAGGTGACGAAAAAAATAAGGATGATAAAAATGAAAAAGGTGACGAAAAAAATAAAGTTCAAGGTCTAAATAAGGACGGTAAGTCGACTACCTTAGTAGATGATAAACAAACTACACTTAAACGCAACCACGTTGATGATATAAAAATAAAAGAGAAACCCAAAATGTTTAAGAAAACATTATTTAAGAAAATGAAACCCCCAGCATTGAAATAAGAATGTATGTATGATAGTTTTATTTTATATATATTCAAAAATAAAATAAAATAAAATAATATGGATAATAGAGGAACAAATATGATATATATAATATGATCAGTACAATATATATTTCAATTTTTTTTCTTTTTTTAAATATACCTGTTGAAGGCATATTTTGATTAATTTAATTTTTTTTTTTTTTTTTAATCTCAATTTTAATATAGGCAAAAAATTTTATCATTTCATATATGGTAAAAAATATGTATATGTTTTAATACGTGTTTCATAGGATATCACAACATATATATATATATGTATACACATACATATATATTATTTTGTGACCTTGGTGTCACGGTTTATATGTGAATTATAATTTTTAAATGTTTCAAATAAAATAAAACTCAAATGTTAAAAAAAAGATAAACAAAAATAAAAACAAAAATAAAAGGAAAAGGAAAAAGCACGAGAAAAGAATTATGATATATATATATATATTTTTTTTTTTTTTTTTTTTTTTTATTTTAAATATGGGTTACCTTTTTTTTTGTTTATTTTCTATATGTTCCATCTCTGAAACCCTAGTGAGTATATCTTCTGTCTTACCACTCATAATAAAATGAATAAACATCTTGGCCATAAGAATAAGCCAATATGTATTCATCAATAAAATAACTAGAAGTAAAAAGATTAACCAAATACAAGTTTCTACTTTCAAATATTTAATAAATATATCAAAGTTACGATGTATAGGTATAATACATCTCTTGACAAAAATATAAAGTCTTAAAAACCCCCAGCTGGTAAATAAAATACAAAAGGATGTAACAGTAATGCATTTGTATCTTGTATCGACAAATACTCGACACCTAAAGGTTATAAATAAATAAATAAATATATATGTTATATATTTTATATATATATTTTATATATATATATATGTATTTTTTTTTTTATTTTCATTTTATCTTTACGCTGATGAAAATATTTCGCATATATCATGACACAACATAATTATGGCCCCAACTCTTATAAAATTTTGGCTGTATGAAAAATAAACTAATATGATTGCACATAAATGTTGTAAAAAATTTTCATAAAAATCTGGTAATTTCTCAGATATTAAAAGTGAATAAACAGATGTTATTAAATATCCTCCATTCAAAAAATAGTACAGGTGAATTAAATTGGACGTTTTCTGTTCAGGATAATCTGTACAAAAAAAAAAAAAAAAAAAAAAAAAAAAAAAAAAAAAAAAAAAATATATATATAAAATGTATATATATGTGTGAACATGTTGATATATATATTATATAAATCATGTTTATATAACATATATATATATTTTATATATATAGATTTTTTATTTTTTATTTTTTATTTTTTATTTTTTATTTTTTATTTTTTTTTTTTTTTTTTTTTTTTTGTGCACACCTACAAAATAATCACTTAATTTTCCTTGCCCACCCAACTCTGTAGGGAAATAGGTCTCATGTCTCAAAACAATAAATCCAAAAATACTCATAAGAGAAAAATAAAATAAATTAAAAAACATCAGATTAAATCGTTGTACTTTTATTCTCCTTATCCTGTGGCTCCATTTTCTAAAAAATAAAATAATGATAAATTATAAAATATATGATATAATAAAAAATATTTTGAACGTAATTTTTATATATTCCAACCAAAAATATGTCCTATCTTATATTTCAAAATATATATATATATATATATATTATTTTATATATATATTATTTTATATATATATTATTTTATATATATATTATTTTATATATATATTATATTATATATATATTTTTTTTTTTTTTATTTTATTTTTTTCTTTTTCTTATACTTGGAAGGTATGAGTTTTTCTCCGACAGGGTTTGATATTTTATTTAAAATATATTTAACTACAAATGTGATACATCCACTTATAAGAAAAAAAATGAAATAAGACACTTGAGGAATTATATATTTTGTTCTATAAAAAGATAACCATTTATTTTTTATGTGAATATAATTACAATTTGTATATATATTGTGCAATATGTTTTTTATCAAGATTATCATATCTGTATCTCTTAAAATATTCTTTAATTCACTTAAGGTTCTTATTTGGAATATTGTAAAAACAATAACTACAAGAAGTAATATTTTAAATACTGTATCTAATTTCATATTTTATGCAAACTTTTTTTTATATATAATGACAAAAAATATAATAATAAATAAATAAAAATATATATATATATATAATGTTAAGTGTGAGTATATCAAATATATATTCGTTTATATAATATCATAAGCAGAAATACATACATATATATATATTATCAATTTTAATTATGTAGTTTTAAAAATGTGGAAAATAATGCACGCATAAAGGAAAACATTATCTTTTATCTCCCTACAGTTGCTTGACAAAAAAAATAAAAAATATAATATAATAATAAATATATATATATATATATATATATTACATTTATTTTTAAGACTTGAACTTTATATTTTTATATATCTACATAAAATCAAATTTAATTTTATATCATTATTTTTTAATTATATCTTATTTATTAGACTACTGTCGTGTATATATTTTATTTATTTTTTATTTTTTTTTTTTTCTTTAATAACCTTGTTTTAAATAAATATATTATATATATTATATATATTAATATCATAAAATATATAAAAAATTTTAAATATAAGAATTTAATTATATGATGACAAAGATTATGTAAATATCCCATAAAGGGTTAACATATAAAAAAAAAAATAAATAAATATATATATATATATATATATATATAAGTTATATATTGTTTATAAACAAAATAGAATACTCATATAAACTCCTAAGTCTTAAATATATAATATATATATATTTATTTATATATATGTGCATACTTTATTCGTATATGAGACCAAAAAAAAAAAAAAAAAAAAAAAAATTAATAAATAATAAAATATAAATATAATATACGATGTACACATATAAATAAATATATATGTGTGTCAGAATATTATAACAACTTATTCTTTATTTATATACCTCATAAAAATTAATAAAAACAAATGTATAGCATAAAAATATTACATATCCATATGGATATATATTTAATTTTTATGTAGCACGTATGAAAATACAAAATACATTTTTTTCCTTCTATGATATGTATGCATATTGTGCATATCTTATATTTATTATAAGTGTCGAAAAAAAAAAAAAAAAAAAAAAAAAAAAAAAAAAATTAAAAATATATACATATCACAATAAAAATATATATATATATATATAATATGACAAGAACAATATATATTTACATATATATCATATTTAAGATGATAAAAAAATAGCTTTTAAAAAGAATAATATGTTTTTTAATTTTATAATATAAATTATAGAGTTTAATACATCCTATAGTTTCTTTCTCACTGTCTATACAAAATATATATATATATATATATATATATATATATTTTATATTAATAAATGTGTTTTTTCCATAATTTATGATCTCTCATAATAAAATTATTCAACAAGATTAAAGTATATACTTTATATATATGAATAGGTATGGTTTCCATTTTTTCATTTTTTTAATAATAATAAGAACATATATAATTTATATTGTCAATATTAAAAAAACAAAACATATAAACTCCTAACACTTTTATATTTTTACGTTTACCTATATTTAAATGTTTAAATTATGACTTGTTTTATTGAACATATCAATTATATTATGACCTTAAAAAAAAGAAAAAAAAAGAAACCAATAATAAACCAATAATAAACCAATAAGGAACACAATTTATTAATTCATAAAGTTTTTTATATATTTACAAAATATTTTTTACTACAAAAAGGAAGAACAAGAAAAAGGAGAAGAAAAAAAAAAAAAAAAAAAAAAAAAAAAAAAATTGGAAACACAAAATATTGAATTATTAATATGATGGATAATAATATATTACATATTCTTTATTTTAATGTTTATTAATATATATATATATATATAAATTCATCTTATTATTTAAAACTTAAACCTCATAATTTAATGTACACATATAAATATAAAATATATTTATATATAAGTTCCTTCCAACGTGTTTTTTACAATATATAATTTAATTTTATGAATAATATATAAACATGCTTATATAAATATTAATATATAATATATATATATATATATATATATATATATATATATATATTAATTTATTTTATTTATCGATAAATAATATATATATATGAACCTACTATGATAAGTTTCATTTTATTTTATTTTGTAAGAACCTTGAACATATATATATAATATATATTATAGTAGCTTAATATTAAGATATAAAGTACTATTATTTACATATAATATAATTATATGCTATGCAATATATAAATATATATAAATATATATTATATATATATATTATATTTATTTTAAAGTATTGATAAAATAAATAATGCGAAGATTTATCATCATAAAAAATAAGATATTATTTAATATATATAGTAATATATTAATACAATACATATTTTTGATACATTAGGTATATATATATTATATATATATATATATATATATATATTTTATTTATTTTTTATAATCTATTTATGTAAATTTATTCTTCTAAAGATTTATTATTTAATGTTAAATAAGAAATTGAAGAATTTGAAAAGTAAGTTTTTATAAAGTTTTTATTTTTATGAATACAAATATATATAATATATAATATATATATATATATATAGTATTACTTATATACAATATTTATAATCGTTTGTGTAACACTTATTTATATTATTTACTTATTGTATGATTTTTTTTTTTTGAAAAGTATTTAGAACATTTTTTATAGCCAATTTTCTTCTTATTTTTTTTTTCCATACACAAATTGGAAAATATTAAAAAAAAAAAAACATATATATATATTGTAGTAACACATATTATATTATAGTAGTTATTTTATTACTTGAGACCTCAGATAATAAATATATACATATATATATACATATATATTTATATATATATATTTTTTTTTTTTTTTATTTATATATCGATTCTATACTGTTAAAATAAATAGAATGAAAGATAATGAAAAAAAAAATGAATATGGAACTTTTCCAATTACTATAAATGAAGGGTATTCAGATAATGTAGGTGATAAGAATTTGAAGAATAAAGGGATATATCATAAATTATTTGAGAAAATAAAATTGGCTTTATTATTTTTAACGTGGTATACATTAAATGTATTATATAATGTAGATAATAAAAAAGCATTGAATATGGTCAAATTACCATGGTTTATAAGTTCATTACAATTATATGTTGGATGGATATTTATTTTTATTTATTGGATTAGTGGAATGAAAAAAATACCTAAGATATATTCATATGATATATTTATAAAAAATATATTAATTCAAAGTGTATGTCATATATTTGTTCATTTCGGTGCTGTTATGGCTATGTCAGCAACTAGCGTTTCTTTTACACATGTAGTTAAAGCTTGTGAACCTGTATTTACAGCTATATTCTCAATTTTACTTTTAAAACAATATCTAAAAATTAATAAATATATAGCCTTATTAATTATTGTAGGTGGAGTTGTTTGTGCATCTATGAAAGAATTACATTTTACTTGGATAGCTTTTTGGTGTGCAACTTTATCAAATTTTGGTTCATCTATGAGATCTATATATGCAAAAAAAATGATGACACAAAAATCTCTTATAGGAGAAAATCTAAATGCATCCAATATTTATTCATTTATTACCATCATTTCAGCCTTAATCTCTTTACCTTTAGTTCTAGCATTCGAAGGAAAAGAAACATATAATTTCTTAGTTAATTATCAAGGTACAAATTATACTTTTAAAGATGTTATCCTAAAAATTTTATTAAGTGGAATGTGGTACTATTTTAATAATGAAGTTGCTTTTATGTGCCTTGAAAGAGTCAACCAAATAACACATGCACTTGCAAATTCAATTAAAAGAGTTGTCATCATTGTTTCTTCAATTATTATATTTAAAACACAAATAACTTTATTGGGAGCTATAGGATCAGCAGTCGCAATATTCGGGGCTTTTTTGTATTCTATTTTTTAAAAAAGAAATATCTAAACACACAATAACACAAATATATAAAGATAAAAATATATAAAGATACAAACATATAAAGATAAGAAGACACAAACGCACACACAATTTTATAACATATAACTATTAATAAAAATATATAATAACTACAGAAGGAAAATATATAAGTACAAATGGTTACAATTGAATGGTGGCATTTAAACGATGATATATAAATACTTTATTTATTATTATATACAATCTAATATATATATATATATATATATATATATTTTTTTTATTTTGTCCTTTTGACATTCAACAAATAGTATTCGTTTTCATTTTGTATATAATTAAATAATAGCTCTTCCAACATTATAATCAAAATATATGGCTATAAAAATATAATATATATATATATTGTAACATACATGTATATATTTACAAGACTTGTAATATATACACGTGTTTATATTTAATTTTTTTTATTCACTAATGATAAATATATATATATATATGTATATATGTAGATGCATTTTTTATAATTAATGTGTATATGCCATTATGACCAATAAAAATAATATTATGCATAATTTTTTAAAGAATTATTCAAATGTTATCTATTTAACTATTTTATTTTTTTTATTATTTATTTAATTTTACACATACATGATATATTAGTACATATATATATATATATATATATATATATATATGTGCTGTATAATGATAATTTTTTTTATAAACTTTTTTCACATTATATCCAAAATTTGTATAAGAATACTTGGATAATCACATATATATATTACATATTATATTATGTATAGTCTTTTTTTTTTTTTTATATATATAATATTTATTTTTTTATTTTTTTTTTAAATGTCTTTATGATATATATATATATATATATATATATATATATATGTATATATTTATTTAATCAAACCTTATTATTAATATTATAGTAAAAATAAATTATTTACATAAATATACATCATATATATATGATTGATTAATAAATGTTTCCTGTTTAATATATTTGTCAATTCAAAATATAACATTTATATATATATATATATCCAATTATACATATTTTCTTTTTTATATATGTTTTACATAATTTATTATATTTCTTATTTCTCTCCCTTATATAAAAAATGAGAATTCATGTCAAGGCAAAAATCCATTTTCAAATCTCTTCCTTTCAAGTCTTTAATTCATTTATTTAAATAATATAATCATTATACGCATATAGTTATTATTAACAAAATAAATAAATTTAATTCACTAATTGTTCCATTTATAATATGTATTAGACATATATTATAAATACAATGTACCATTTTTAATTATGCACATATATATATATATATATATTAGACATTAATATATTAATATTGCTTATATTTTATATAGGTTTATAAAAAATATATCCTAATATTGGAATTTCACTTTAAAAAAAATATATATATATTATATATATATATATATTTATATAATATGTTTGATTTTTTTTTTTTTTTTTGTACTTTTTTTAAGTCTCCTAACTAATAACATGAGGAGAAATTTTCACTTTGTGAAAACATACACATATATAATACATATATAATATATTTAAGAAATACAAAAACATTTACATTTAATTCATATTCAAAATGTATAGAAACAAATATCAGCCCAATATTTTATCTCTTCTATTAAGTGCCGGGTAAAAAATAAGAAAAAAAAAGAATAATACTCAAAACTACACTCATAGAATTAACAAAATTTATTATAATGATAATATAGTTAGTAAACCTATACCCTTAGTATATATTAAATGTCATAAAAAAAAAAAAAATAAAATAAAATAAAACTATAAATTCAATCCTATATTTCAATTTTATATATATTTATGTTTTATGAATAGTTCTAAACCACTAGAAATATGGAAAACCAAAACAAAAAAAGGCTGTGTTAGAAAAGTATTAGATGATACAATAAAATTAAGTGCCATCGAAATTTTATCAGAAAATACATCAGACTCGTATATATATACGGCACCTCAACCTTTTAAATCGCTTTCTATCACTTTGCCTATCATAGTTCTTATCATTAAAAATGTACACTTATACTGTCTCCAATAAATTCATAGACATGCAAAAAAATATATACATATATATATAAATATATATATATTATATATATGTATATTTTTTTTTATCATTTAATATCTTCCTTTCTTTTCAGATGAATAAATATTTTTCCTTTAGAATAAGCATTTTAGATGATAAAAGATGTCGCAGAACTTTTAGAATTTCCAACTTTCAAGTAAAAATAGGGCAAACCATATTTATCTATACATTTTTATTATATTTTGTTTAATATATGTGCGATAATTCGTAAACTTATCTTTATTGTGACTGTTTTTATGTAAAATAATATTTTGTTAATGTAAAATAATATCTTGTTCATGCAAAAACACATTTTGTTCATGTAAAATAACATTTTGTTCATGTAAAATAATATTTTGTTAATGTAAAATAATATCTTGTTCATGTAAATATAACATTTTGTTCATGTAAAATGATATATTTTCATATAAATTCTGACCTGTACATGTTTCTTTTTATGTTCTTCAATATATATAATTAATTGTACATAAAATTCTTTCTTTTTTTTTTTTCTTTTTTTTTTTCTTTTTATTTTTATTTTTTTTTTTTTTTTATCATTTAGACTGTAACAAGATTATCAAACAAGTGGTGTACAATGCCAATGGTTTTAAATGAAGGATGGAATATCATACAGATAAATTTAAATGATTATACTGAAAAGGCCTTTAGAACAAAATATAAGGAGACCATTGATATTCAGATTAATGCGAGTATAAGGATAAGGTGTGTATATTTTTGTGATCGTCTATATAAAAATGAGGAATTGAAAGATGAATTCAAAATATTCTGTAAGAAAAAAGAAAAACCTAAATACGTTCCTCCTCAATATTTAAACACAACCCAAAAAAAGACGACAATTAAAAATGTGATAAAAGCGAAGAATTTGAAAAGGGAGGATGTGGAAGATGAAAATGAACAAAAAGAAGGTACTCCAAATGATGAAAATAATAAAGATTCTCCAAATGATGAACAAAAAGAAGGAACTCCAAATGATGAACAAAAAGAAGGTACTTCAAATGATGAACAAAAAGAAGGTAATCCAAATGAAGAAAATAATAAAGATTCTCCTAATGAAGAAAATGTAGTCCATGATCTGAATAAAGCCGAACTTTCTGACAATTTAGAAAGTCATGCTGGAAAAAATTTTGATACAGATTTTGAAAATAAAAATGATGGTGAAGAGAATTATTTAATAGATGTTATTGATAACGCTGAAGAAGATGGAGAAGACAAAATGTTAGAAAATAAGAAAGAAGAAAATGAAAACCCTTATAACGAAGTTGATATAACTAATATAAGTGAAATTAAAAACTTAGAAATGGATTTAAATAACGTACTATATGACGATGTAAATTATGAAACTTATAATAATGATGATAATTGAATTAATATATTTCATTTTGAATTCTTAAATGTTTTTTACACAAAAAAATAAAATAAATATAAACATATATATAAATAAATAAATAAATAAATATATATATATATATATATATATATATATATATATATAATATGTACTACATATAAACAGTTCATATGAAAAAAATAAAATAAAATAAAATTTCAAAATAAAAATAATATGTAGATAAGTTTTTCATATTTTTAATAAACGTTTTAAATGAGCAATGAAATATATATATTTACATATATATAGACTTATATATTTTTAAATATGAATTAAAAATTTAATTGAAATTAACAAATAACAGTTATTCAAAAAATAAAAAACAAAAAATTAAAAAAATATAAGAAAAAAATAAACACAAATGGAAACACATAAATTATATATATATATATATGTATGTATAACAATCAGTATAGGTCTATCACAAAATTGTGAAGCAAGTGCATAAAATGAAAACCTGTAATTGAACACAAATATGTTTTATTATATTTAAAAAAAGGATATAATATATAAGGTGATGAATTATACATAGAATAAATTTCTGAGGCTGTAAATGTATGTTGATTGATTACATTATTTTTTTGATCTTTTGTTAATATTAAAGTGAATTTAATAATATTATTTAAATCAAAAAAAATTTCAATAGATAAATAATTAATAAGTGTATATAATGTTTCATGTATATTTGCGAGAATATTATTATTGATTAGATATTGTATTTGGTATACCTTTACTGTGGATGAATTATATGGTAATTTAAAAATTTTTTTGAAATATGTTTTTTTTTTTTTTAATTCAAGAAAAAAAATATTTTTTTTAAAATATGTTGAATGTAACAATATGGGTTTTTCAATATATAATTTGGATACAAAAACAATAGCCTTTTTTAAAGTGAGAATATCTTTTTTGATATTATGTTGATAATTTATAATAAGATCTTGAATATATTCTTGTTTTTCATATAATTTTTTTAAATAGTTCATATGTTTTTTTTTTCTTAATATATTTAATGAAATCTGTAATGCAATATTTTTCCATTTCACTTGAAAAAAAGAATCTTTATCATATGTATTATGTAACATATCAAAATAAATTTGTTTCATTTTAGATTTTTGTAATATTTGTTGATCTTTAAATTTATATATAGATAAATTATCTGGAAATTCATCTAACAGTTCGAAATAGATCATTTCATCAGATAAAAAAATATCGATAGTTTTATTAATTAAATGTATTAGGTTATTTTCTTTTTGATCTTGTAAAGACATATAATTCATTTTTAATGATTTTAATTTTAATATTAAATTGTTTGTATCTATACAATGTTCTAAAATAGGACTATTTTTTAAACATTCAGATATTATATATATATTATTTTTTTCATAATTATATTTATGAATAATGGAAAATAAATACTCATTATTTTCTATTAACGTTTTTTTACGGTAGCATATATATTGAGGCATAGGAATTTTTGTGAATTCACAAATACTCATATTTTTTTCTTTTAATAAAAATCGAATATCTAGTTTAATATTATAAATTAATTTGGATTTTATAAAAAATTCAATATCATCTTCATTAAAAATTAATCTCTTCATTTTTTTCTTCATATTATTATTATTATTATGCTTACTGTTGATATTGATAGAAGTTGGATTATTCAAAATATTATATTGGCAGGTATAACCACTGATAGTATTATTATTACCACTGATAGTATTATTATTACCACTGATAGTATTATTATTACCACTAATAGTATTATTATTACCACTGATATTATTATTATTACCACTAATAGTAGTATTATTCACACTTATCATTTTTTGTCCTTCCTTCATATTAAAACGACCATTTAATTTATCATTTTTTTCTCTTCTTAAAATTGACTCATTTCCTCCTTTACTTTTAATTTTTTTCTTATCTTCATCTATAACAAATTTAGAACCACCCTTTCCTCTTTGAATATTTGCATCCTCCTTTATCATACCTGTTGCATTCATATGGTACTCCTTTGCTTGCATATCCATATTGTTTGTGTCCAACATCAAATGATTGACAACCTCATTATGTTTTTGCTCTGACATATTATTTTTGTATGTATAGAAAAAGTTGACTATATCTATTGCAGGGTCATTAAAAGAAAGCATTAGATAATTTTGAAATCTGAAGAATAAATTAAAAATATGGCACACTTGGAAAAGCTTTAATTGTATATAATAGGGATTTCTATTTAAATGGTAATTAAATAAAATTGTGTGTGCATTTACATAAATATCTTCATTAGTATTACAAATATTATTAATAACATTAGTGAAGGATATAAATGTATTTTCAAATATATGTTTAATAGATAATATATTTATATTTAGATTATATACATTTAAAGATTCATATTTATTTAAATATAAAATTTCTAAGAAATCACAAATTTTATTACGTATATTTAAAATATGAGGAAATATAATAGGGTAACAAAATTTGTGTGCAATATTTTCCATATTTTTTAATATTGGATTTATGATTGCCATAAGTATAAGTTTAAAAAAAGGTATATATATTATATGATGATTTTGATAAAAATATATTTTATTTGTTTGATTAATATCATCATTAATATTTTTTTCATAAATAATAAAATATTTAAATAATTCTTTTATAATCATTTTAAACATATCTGGAAATTTTATATTCATAAATATTTTACATAGTTCTTGAAATATACATACAAAATTTATTTCCACATTAATATCATGTAGATTATCATATTGTATATCTTGTTTTATATTATTTTGATATATATTTTCATGTTCATTATTTATATTAGGCATATCATATTGTATAGATGAATTATAACCCGATATATCATTAACAAATAATTTTTTTTTTTTATCTGACTCATTTTGTGTTTTACCTTTAATAAAATTTGAAAATTCTTTATCTTTTTCGTTATCATTTAGATTATCTATAAAGGTGGTTATATTAGGTTCACCATTTTTAATTTTTTTTTTATTTGGTTTGTAGCCAGACTGGTGTTCTATATGACTAAAATTTTTATTACCACCACCACCACCATCATCATCATCATCATTATTATTATTATTATTATTATTATTATTGTTGTGTGTTTCATCCATTTTGAGATCCATATAATTTGAATTCTTTACATGAATATTTTTATTTACCATCATATGCTCATTATATGCATCATTTATTGTTAATAACCCATTGTTATAACCCGAATCATACATATTACTATTCGTTTGAATATATTTTTTTGTGTGATCCACATTTTTGGAATAGGATATTTCTTGGTGGTTTACTGAAGGATTCGTTTTTTGAACCTTCCTTGACATTTGATTTAATAAAGTTACAAAAGAATAGGAATTATTTAAATTTATTAAACAATGAGAAAAATTTATTAGAATTTCATTTTTAAAGAACAACATTTGTATTAGAATAAAAAATGTGGATGTCTCAATGTTGAATATAGAATTAACATTTAAAGAATTTTTTATTTCTTCTATACCTAATTTTATTAAAAAAATGGTAAAAATATTTCGTACTCTTTCATTTCTGAAATCAGCATATAAATCAAAAATAAAAGAACATAAAATATTCGAACTATTTTTATAAAAAGAATATTTATTTTTTATATTTTTTGAACTATCGTTTTGTAAAGAATCATTCTGATCATAATTATATGTATGATTAATATAATTCGAATTGATAATATTATAATTATTATTCACATGTTTCTGATTTATATTATTATGATATATATCAATTGGATTATCAGGATGGGTATCATCTCTTTTTCCATATAAAACATTTTTAAAATTTTTAAAATTTTTAAAATTTTTTAAATTTTTCACATGTTTATGATTATGTATTAAACACAAGATTATTAAATAAATGGGTTGCTGTTGAATTATATATATAAAATGTTGTAATTTGATTCTGTTTTGATCAAATATATAAGTAGATGATGAAGAATATAAAATAGTTGGTAGATGCTGTTCTTGCATATTAGCAATATTAGATAATATAAAATTTTGATAATTAAGATATAAATAATTAAATTGTTTTTCATATTTATTTAAATTTAATAAGAATTCTATATGTTTCGAATATAAATTAATTATGTCTTTTTCAAAATGTTTGATATATTCAATACTATTATTATATTCTTCTTTTTTTAATAAATTTTGTATATAAGACCAATTTATAATATTATTATTATTGAATATTAATATATTATATATAAAATTTTCTATTTGTTCTTCATAATAAGATAAAGAAGTAAAATCATTTTGAAAGAGTTCTTTTTTATTAATTTTTTTTTTAACAAGAGTAATTTGATCAAAATATTTTATATAATTATTATAATAAATATTATTATTATGATGATGAATATTATTTGCATCAAATTCGATATCACTAGATTCTGAATTATAATTTATATCTTTTTCATCATATGTTAACCACGTTTTTATAATTTTCGTAGGTTGTTTTAAATATTTTAGATTATTATTTATTCCAATTCCTAAATGATAATTATTGGTATAACCCCATACAAATATTTCAGAATTATGGAATTGAATAAATGTAGCATTTTGAAAAGAAAAAACTGATTCAATAATATTATTTTCTTTTAAAAAATATGTTATTAATTTAGGAGTTTTTATATAATTATTTTCTTTTTCATTATTACATAATATTTGACAATTATTATTATTACCTATACCAAATAATTTATTATCATAAGTAAGAAAAAAAACATGTTCATATTTACCATATATAAATTTAACATTATTAATTTGATTATATAAAGTTGGAATTTCAAATATAATATTATTACTATAATAATAATTATTATTATGATTATTACTATAATTATTACTATTATTATTATTATTACTATTATTATTATTGTTGTTGTTTTTTATGAGTTCACCAAAAATATATATAAATCCATCAACTGATAATATTATACTATATGTATTTCCTGCTAATATATCTTTAATATATATATTATTATGTAATATAATTTTAGTTGGAACACTAACAATATTACAACCCATTTTACTTTTTTCAGATAATCCTAACCTATAATTATTATTACTTCCACATGCATATAATTCATTACTATTTGTTAAAAATAAACTATGACTATTTCCTAATGAACATTTATATATTTTATTTATTATATTAATTTTTCTAGGTAATAATATACATCCTTGTATATAATCTATACCTAATCCAACTTTTCCACTTTCAGCATTACCCCAAATATATAGATCTCCACATCTTTCTGAATTATAATTATTATCATCATATGTGTTATTAATATTATTTATATTATTTATATTATTTATATCATTCTTATCGAATAAAGTATTTATAATACAAGCACTATGATCATATCCAGCAAATATATTTATCACATTTTTCAAATTTTTTACATGAACAGGTTCATAAAAATCTTTTATTACACCAATTCCTAATTGACTCTTATCATTTTTACCCCATCCATATACTAAACCCATATCACTTAAACATAATACATAATTATATCCACATGCTATTTTTATTATTTTATTTACACATATATTTAATAATATAGGTACTCCAAATTTTTTCTTTAAATTAAATTCTCCATTTCCTATTTCTCCATTTTTATTATAACCAGCAGTATATACCTTCCCACTTTCTAATAAAAATACTGTAAAATGCTCACTTCCATCTATTATTTTCACTTTAGATTTTAATACAACTTTTTTATTTTCAAACATGTTAACAATATATGGGCTAGACATATTATCATACCCACCATAATAATAATAATTACTATTATAATTACTATTATTATTATTATTATTATTATTATTGTTCAATGTAATAGCAGAGTCAATCTGTTTGTTTATTTTATTTTGATAATATGTCATACTATCTAACTTATAAAAAAGAGTTAAAATATCTTTTATATACATTTTCCCTCTCATTTCTTTTATATAATGTATATCAAAATGTTCATCCTTTTTTTTTACAATATATGATGATATTATGTCATTTTTATTTGTGTCTATACCTTTATTATCCTCACTGCCATATTTTTCGTCTTCGTCTTGATTGTTTATTAAATATTTTATTAAATCATCATCTGAATCGTTGTCATCTATTTCTTTTGTATATGTGTAGTTTTTATAACTTCCAAAGGTAATTAAATCACCTACTAGCGTAATTCCAAAGCATGTATATGTAGAAGCATGTATAGCTACACATTTATAATTTGTATTAATTTGCTTAGGTAATTTGGATATATAATAATTAACATAATTATTTGTTATATTAAATGTACCCCATACATATACATCTCCTTTAATATTTAATGCTAAAGAATTAAAACAACCAAAACTTAACATACATATTTTTTTACTACGATTTAAACATTCTAATAATTTTGGATAATATATATCTATATCATCATTACCATGTCCTAATTTATAAAATTTACCATTACCCCATGTATATACATTGTAATTAGAATCTATACAACCTGAATGTGATGTGCCAGCACATACATAAAGAATTGTTTTATTTCTTAATCCTTTAATTAATTGAGGCTTATTATAACTTTTTATATTACCAACACCTAATCTACCATTACCTCCATAACCCCAACTATATATATGTCCTTGTAAGTTACAAGCAAGACTATGTTTACTTCCTGCTGAGCAGTGAATGACTACATTTTTTTTTCTATCCCATTCTATAGAATTTTTTTTTTTATGAAATTTGTAAGCACCACCACCACAATGAACACCATCATTATTATCATCATTATTATTATCATCATTATTATCATCACTGTCAACATAAGGAGGCTCTAAAAATATAGCTGTTGGCTCATATACATTTTTATTCGTTCCATTTCCTATGCAACCAAAATTGTTATAACCCCATGCATATAAAACACCACTAGTACAGATAGCCAATGTATGCATATCACCACAAGAAATAAATTTTATTTTTGTTTTTTTTTTGGGGAAAATAATTTTCATAGGGAATGGAGTAAACCAATCATGTTTATTATCATTCTCTTTTATATCTGAATATAAATTTTCTTTATTTTTATATATATTAATTTTTTCCTTTTTTTTTTCATCATTATAATTATTATCTTCATCAATATCCAAATGAGTGTCTTCATTCATTTCATCATTTATAGTTTTATTATATACATCTTCATCCATTTTTGTGTCATCATTTTGTATGCTTGAAATATTATCTGCCTCAAAATTTAAAAGACTTTCATCACCAGACACATTGTAGTCATCATAAATATTTTTCTCTCTTTGGAAATTTATATCATTCTTAAAATTATCTTCATTGTAAATAAATTTTGGATTTTGTATAGTTTTTTCATCATGTGGATTAATAATATGATTTGTTTTATTTTCTTCATCATCATCATAATAATAATTATTATTATTATTATTATTATTATTATTTTTTTTTTTATTTTTTTTTTTTTTTATTCCAAAGGCACCCAACACCATTTTATTAATTGGATCGTTTACTTGTTGTAGCATTTGCTCTTTCATTTTTTGTGTCTTTTTTTTTTCCTCCTCTTCTAAAATATTAGGTAATTCTCTTTTTTTCTTATAACCTAACAATCCATTATTACCTTTTCCAAAGGAATAAATTGAACAACCTATATCATTAACATTTTTCTTTACTAAAACAAAAGTTGAATATTTCGTACAACAGATTGAAGAAACAATGAAACTATCAAAAAAAGAAACTATAGTAGGGTCATTAACATATCTGATATTTATATCTAATCCTAATTGATTACAATTATTTACCCCCCAAGTAAATAAACTTGGTTTATTTTTATAATAAGCAACACATGCATAATGATCTAGACCGCTACTTATTTTGGGTATAAACTGAAAAATATATTTATGAATATCTTTATCTTGAACATCCTGTTCATACATATTGATATATTATATATATAAATATATATATATATATTATATAAATGAATAATATGGATAAAATAAAAAAACAAACTAAATCTTTTATAAAAACATATCTTTGTAGAACTATTACACTTTTTTTTTTTTTTTTTTTTATATGTGAAAATATATATATATATATATGTATATTTTTATGTCTTTAGGTGAAAAAGGAAATATCAATACATATACATTTGTAACTATATATAATATTGTGGAACGTATTTTTAAATATTTCTCCGTGATAGAAAAAAATAATATAAATATAATGTTATATATATATATATATATATATATATATATATATTTATTTATATGTGACAAAATATATTTTTTTTGGAATCATTTAGTTGTATGTTTTACATTTTAAAAAAATTTAAACATATATATATATTTATAATATATATTTCATTTCATAGGTACTTCCCCTTCTAAGTAATAATATTATTCATATTTACATATTTTTATATAATAATATTTATTATGCATTTTGTTGCATGTATCATATCCATATACAATAATATATGTAAATATGTTTAAAAAAAAAAAAAAAAAAAAAAAATACATATAAAAATTTTTTTCCTTCTTGAGATATTTTTAAAAAATGAGTTTGTTATTAAGAATGATATGATTATATTAATCCATTTAATATTATAAATAAATAAATATATATATATATATATATATATATATATATATATGTATGTCAACTTATAGAGTTTTATTATTATTTTTTTATTTTTTATTTTTTTTTTTTTATTTTTTTTTTTTTAATGATGCATATAATCAAATATATAAAGCAATATATGTAATTATATACATAAGTTTATTTGTATATATTTATTTATTTATTACCTTGTGTCATCTGATTGTTTATGATAATATTTTAATTTTGAATAGATGGAAAATATACTAAGATGCCGAGCAAAAGTGGAAGAGTGAGAATGCCAGCAGATAACAGACTTCCTGTTTCAGCCTCCTTAAAAACATCAGAAATATGGAAGAATTCAGTGGGATATGACCCCTATGCATCTTATGAAGAAATAAATAAAAAGAAAGAAAAGAAAGATGAAGAAATTGTTGAAAAGGCAAAGAATCTATTTAATCTTTCTAAATTAACAGGAAATACATCAACAACAATTCCAGGCGCATGTACTGTTTGTAATCATATAGGTCATTTACCTTATCAATGTAGAAATTTTATAAATTTAGAAAAATATGATATCAATAATAATATGAACAATAATGAAGAGGATGATATAAAGGAAAGAAAAAATCTGGGACTTATAAGTAGTGATGATGATAGAAACAGTGATAGTGATAGTAACAGTGATAGTGATAGTGACAGTGACAGTGATAGTAACAGTGATAGTAATAGTAATAGTAATAGTGATAGTAATAGTAATAGTCATAGTGACTATTCTTATAAGAAAAAAAAACATTCTCATCATAGTTCAAAATCTAAAAAAAAACATTCTCATCATTATTCAAAATCTAAAAAAAAACATTCTCATCATCATTCAAAAAATAAAAAAAAACATTCACACCATCATTCTAAAAGAAAAAAAGAAAAACACATATCAAATGACACACATGATGGTGATGAAAAACATCGTAAATATATAAATTCCAAGAAAAAAAAAATTAAAAAAGAAAAAAGAGAAAAAAATTATCATAGTAGAAAAAAAAAGAACAAATATATTTCTTCTAGTAATTCTTCAGATTCATAATATATGAAAAAACGTATTTTTCATTTTAAATAAAAAAAAATTAGGATATTGTTATATAATATAATACTTTTTTTTTTTTTTTTTTGTCTATTTATTTATGGATGGTATATTATGATACTCCTTTTAATTCCTTATATGTAATTAACGTTGTATTTTTTTTTATTTATTATACATATATAATTATATATTTATATGAATATTTTATATATATATGAACTTTTTTTTTTTTTTTATTTTTAAAACAAATTAAATTAAATAATAAAATTAGCATAGTAAAAATATTACATTATTTATTTATTTATTTATTTATTTTTATTTTTATATAAATAGGAATAAATAAAGTTCAATTATTTATAATATTGTATATATATTTGTTATATTTTTCAAGTTCTGTCCTCCTATGTTTTTAAAATAAAAATATATATATATATACATCTATAACATATTTTTAAAATCCTTTTGGGGTACCATATTATAAAAGTAATTTATATAATATATAATTTAAAAAAAAAAAAAAAAAAAAAAAAAAATGTGTATAATAATTTTTATTTCATACATCTAAAGTATATATCAAAAAATATATATATATATATATAACCCTTTCATGTTTGCATTATTTTTTTATTTTTATTTTTTTTGTCGCCTATCCGTTTCTAGAAATATAATTATTAGTACATATACATAAATATATATAATATATATAACATATTAATATCTCAATATTGATGTTAAAAAATAAATATAAAAAAAATATAAAAAAAAAAAATAATAAAATAAAATAATAAAAATTAATGATTGAATTATAAAAAAAGGTTTAATTTAATTTCCCTCTTGTTATACTTTTTCATCCGAAAAGGATAAAAAATAATTATATATAAAAAATAAATATTGCATAAATATTATATATATATATATATATATATATAATATATATATTTTTTTTTTATGTAGTAACAAATCCATTTGTTTTATATATATATATTTATTTATTTATATGTTCATTTTTTTAATACATATAAAAACAATATTGTGAGAAGCCCTCTTTTTTTTTTTTTTTTTTATTTTTATTTTATTTTATTTTTTTTATAAAAAGATATAATGTCAAATAAGTATTCTTTTATATAAGTCTATAAAACATGTACAATATTTTGAACTACATATATAAAGATAATAAAGAAGAAAAGAAGAATGACAAAGATAAGGATGTGGATGTAAAAATAAAAAAACATGATTCTGATGATAGTGATGATGCATTAAAAAAAGATAACAGAAGTCATAGTAAAAAAAAAGATGTTGATAAGAACACATATTATGATAATAGTTATAATAATGAAGAGGAAGATAGGAGAAAAAAAAAAAGGGATTCTAGAAAATATAGTGTTGATGATTCTTATAATAAAATAAAAAATAAAATATATAATGATCATAAAACGGATGAATATGATTCCTATGCATATAAGAAAAAATCATCCTATCATCATATTAATCGTGAAAAATATCTAGACGAAAAAAAAAAGAAATATTATGAACGTAGAGATAAAAAAAGTAAAAGAAGAAGTTATGATTATTCTTCTAATGATGATGAAAGTGATGATAGTAACAGATCTGATTATTATAATGAAAGAAATAAAAAATATTATAAATATCAAGATAAAAAGAAAAAAGAAAAAGAAAAAGAAAAGAAAAGAAAAAGAAGATATCACCATACAGATGATTATGACGATGACGATCATCTTGAAAGTTGTTCAAGTAGTAGTTCTTCTAGTAAGGGTTCAATAAATGTAAGAGACAAACAAAAACATAAAAAAATAGATTCGTATGAAAAAGAAAGAAAAAGAAAAAAAAGAGATAGTAATAGTAGTAGTTATAGTAGTTATGATGAGGATACAAAAGAACGTGATAAGAAGAGAAAATCATATCATCATGATTATATAAAGGATGATAAAAAAAAAAAAAATTATCATAAATATGAATCGAATGAAGTTAACAACAACAATAATAATAATAATAATAATAATAATAATAAAGATATGTCAAATGAAGATATAAACGAATCACATGAAACACATAAAACACGTGAAACACCTATCAATATGAATAACATGTCAAAAGAAAACCAAAGAATATGTGAAGAAAATAAAATTGAAAAGGAAAAAGAGAAAATATCTGATGTAAAAGATAATACAACTACAGAAAATAATAATTTAAGCAGATTAGAAAGATTAAAATTATTTGCTCGAAAAATAAAAAAAACAAATGACACAACATATGACACAACAAATGAAAAACATACAAAATTTACTTTAAATACTAAGGTTAATAAAATAACAAATTTAAATATATTTATGAATGACGAAGATGATGATATTGATAATTCAAGAGAAAAAATATTTGACATGAAAAATGAAAACAACATAAGGATACAAAATGTCGATGACAATAATTATAAAATTGATATAAAAAAAAAAAAAGAGGAAAAAAATAAAAACAAAATAAATCAAAATCGTAAAATGAAGGAAAATCATAAAATGAAGGAAGAAAATAATAATAATAGTTATGATAATAATGGTGATGATTTACTGCTTGTTCAAAATAATAATACCAATGAAGATGCTCTGGATCTTTATATGAAAGAAATAGAAGAAGCATGGGAAGAAGAAAATAAAAATGTAAAACAAACTATAACGTTAGATGAAATATATACATATGATATGAATAAACATAAATATGAACATTATATTAACCCTAAAAATAATGAAGAAATAAAAGAAGATAATAGAAAAGAAAAAAAAGATAATGTTGAAAAGGAAAATATTTATAATAATAATAATGTGAATACACAAGAAGATCTAGAAAAAACATATAAGAATAATAATAAGACGATTAATACAAATAATAATTATTGTGATGAATATACTCATTGTGATGATGAAGACACGTTTCACAAATTATTTATAGAAGAACTTAAAAAAAAAACAGAAGAAGATATGAAAAGAAATGAAAATGATAATGTGAATGAATTTAATTTAAGAGATTCAAAAAATAAAAAATTGAATAAAGAATTAAGTATATCATTTAATAGTTCAGATGATACAGATAATAGAGAGGAATGTCTAAGTAGTAATAAAAGTGAATTAAATTATGAAGAGAATGGTATGAAAAAAATGAATAAGAAAATATTAGAAGTAAATCATGATGAAATAGATTATGTACCTATAAAAAAAAATATTTATGTACAGGTTAAAGAAATAACAAATATGAAAGATAGTGATGTTGAAATGTTTAGAAAAAATAATGGAAATATAATAGTTCGAGGAAAAAATTGTCCACGTCCAATACAATATTTTTATCAATGTGGATTACCATCAAAAATATTACAAATATTAGAAAGAAAAAATTTTAAAAAAATGTATAATATACAAATGCAAACAATACCTGCATTAATGTGTGGACGTGATGTTATAGCTATAGCTGAAACTGGAAGTGGAAAAACATTATCATATTTATTCCCTTTAATTAGACATGTATTACATCAAGAGCCATTAAGAAATAATGATGGACCAATATCAATTATTTTAACTCCTACAAGAGAATTAAGTATACAAGTAAAAAACGAAGCGAAAATATATTGTAAAGCTGTAGATATAGATATATTAGCTGTTTATGGTGGTTCAAATATATCTAGACAATTAAAGAGATTAAAAAAAGGAGTAGAAATATTAGTGGGAACACCTGGACGTATAATAGATATATTAACTGTAAGTAATTGTAAAGTTACAAATTTAAATCGTGTATCCTTTGTTGTTTTAGATGAAGCTGATAGATTATTAGATTTAGGATTTGAATCACAAATATATAATATATTAAGAAATTGTAGAAAAGATAAACAGACAGCTATGATATCAGCTACCTTTCCAAATTATATACAAAATATGGCAAAGAAATTATTATATAAACCGATAGAAATAATTGTAGGAGAAAAAGGAAAAACAAATAATAATATATATCAATTTGTTGAAATAATTGAAGAATCAAAAAAAGTATTTCGCTTATTAAAACTTTTAGGAGAATGGATAAATTATGGTTTAATATTAATATTTGTAAATAAACAAATAGAAGCAGATTTATTATATTTAGAATTATATAAATATGATTATAATTTATTAGTATTACATGGAGGACAGAATCAAACAGATCGTCAATATACCTTAGAAAAATTTAAAAAAGAAGAGAATAAAATCTTAATAGCTACATCTGTTATGGCTAGAGGTATTGATATCAAAAATATTATTCTTGTAATTAATTATCAATGTCCTGATCATATTGAAGATTATATACATCGTATTGGAAGAACTGGAAGATCTAATAATATTGGATATGCATATACATTTATATTACCAGATGAATATTCAAAAGCATATGATATATATAATTTATTAAAAAATAATATATATTATTTAAATAAAACTATAGATATACCACAAGAGTTAGAAAATATGATTATTGAATATACCAATATTAATAGTATCAATGAAAAACAAAAAGCAAAATATAAAAATCTGGGTTATAAAGGTAAAGGTTATAAATTTACTCCAGATGAAAAATCTAGACAGCAAATAGATATAGCATTAGCAAAAAAAGAATTAGGATATACACAAGAAAATGATGATAAAGAAAATATACAACTAGATGATGAACTTGTTGATAATCTAGAACATAACAATAATATTGATTCTAATGAAAACAATTTGGACTACAATAAAAATTTTAATAATTCTCAAGACAATAAAGATTCAAAAAATTTATATACACAACATAATATTCATAATAATAATACTTTTGAAGATAAAAATGTTGCAGGTTCTAAAAATATGAACAAAAAAAATTATACAAATGATAAGAAAAATACAAATAATCAATTTACAGATATTACAAAGGTCGAACAAGAAATACAAAGAATCAAAATGAATGATACAATGGAATTATCTTTAAAAGCAAAAAAAATTAATGAATTAATGAAGACTTATAATTTCTTAACGCTTCAAGAAAATCATGATAAAATTTTAAAAAATGCACAGTATGAAGAATTTGATAAAATAGCTGAAAAAGAAGCTTTAAAAGCAACAGAACATATAGAAGATGAAAAAGAAAAAAAATTAATTTTTAATAAAACAAAAGAAGATATCAAAAATAAATTAATACAAAATAAAATACAATCAGATACTATGAATCAAAGTATACAAAGAAATATGTTATTAAGTGCATTAAGAACAAAAAATATGAAAAAATATTCTCCATATTTACCACATACATATATAACAGAAGATAATAATATATTAGAAGAATTCTATATTAATAATTATCCACAACATGTACGTTTAAAAATATCACATAAAGATGTATTAGCAAAAATAGCTGATATGTCAGGTGCTACATGTCAAATTAAAGGACAATATTCTAATCCTTCACAACCAAATAAACAAAATTTCTTATTAGATACTAAACAATTACATATAGAAATTATAGCACATACATATAATCAAATACAAATAGCTAGAAATGAACTCAACTCATTATTAAATACTTTTATGCTTAGTTGTAATATTAAAGGTAAAAGAGGTTCAACTGGATGGGCAGCACCCCAATAACAACAAAAATTTTAAATTAAACAGAAAGTAAAAATATATATATATATAAAAAAATGCATAACCGTAATATCTCATTTTTTTTATTTAATTACATGTACTACATATCTAGATAATTATATATATATATATATATATTTATTTATTTATTATTTTTTTTTTTTTATTGTGATATATATTTAACTTTTTTTTCAAGTGATACATACATAAAATATGTGTTATATGCATATTTTTATTTCTTCATATAACATATATATATATATATATATATATATTTGTTTGTACATATCATATTATTTTTTTAAACCATAATACTGATATTTTTGTAGTTATTTCGAATGGCTGGAATTTTACACCATTCAGTTATTGAATTTTTTTTTTTTTTTTTTTTTTTTTTTTTTTTTTTTTTTCTCCTAATTGTAGGGTATAACAAAATTTTAAGACAAAAAAATAAAAAAAAATAAAACACATACATATTAAAAATATATATATGTAAATATATATGTATGTGTGTTTATATATGCACAAAAACAAAGAGAAAGATATGACTTTTATTGGAAATGAAAATAAAAATATATAAATAATATATAAACATATAATTTATATATATATATATTACACTTTTATAATATATTATATAATCATTCTTCAAATTCTTGGACATTCATTTTGTCATATATTCCCTCATGTTTGTCAAAGGTATCATTGTTTGATTGAAAATTATCTTCTTCATTGTTATCATCTATGGTATCATTAAATTCTTTATCTTCTATAATTTTATCATTTGCAGTTAAAGGAATGAAATCATTACTATTAGTATTATTATTATTATCATTATTATTTATATGTTCATTATTAATGTGATCATTATTTATATGTTGTTGATTTTCAGCATTTATATTATTTGTATTATTTCTTTGAATAAAATTTCTTTTATCATCTAGAAATATTAAATCTCCTTTATTATATGATAAAATAATTTCTGTTATTTGTTTAGGTTGATTATTTACATCATTACCATACCATTTTCTTGTATGTAATGATCCTTGAACATATACTCTTCTACCTTTTCTTAAATATTTATCAATTAAATCAACAATATTTTGATCATAAACAACAATTCTATGCCAATCAGTTTTAGATTTTAATTCATTAGTATTTCTATCTCTCCAGAATTCATTCGTTGCTAAACTAAATGTTGCTACTTTATCACCACCATTCAATATTTTTATATCTGGTTCTCCTCCTACTCTTCCTATTAACATTATTTTATTTAAAGATTTTTCATTCATTACATTTCTATTCATATTATTATAAAACCTTTTGTTTTCATAGTTAAAATCATTTTGTAAACTTATTTTGAACATACTTACTTTTCGACTTTTTATGATCCTCTTATTTATTATATTATTTAATTGATGTACCTTTACATCACCTATTATATAACCATATGTGGAGTAGAACACATAATTGAAATATATTACTAGTGATAAAAATATATATAACATTCTTTTGAATATATATATATATATATGTATATGTGTATATATATTATGTAATACACATACAGGCTTCAAAAAGGAAATAAAATAATAACCAAAAGAAGGGAACTATATAAATATAAATATATAAATATATAAATATATATATATATATATATGTATGTACTTGGATTTGTATATGTAATTCAATTTATATATGTAATTTATTCTAATATTTTCATAATATTATAATTAATTATATTTTATTACATTCTTTCAAATTATATTATGTTACTGTGTGTAGTTATTCATTTAATATATATATATATATATATTGTAACACTAAAAGGATAAATATATAAATATATATATATATATTTTTTAAATGAATAAAGGATATGATACAAAATAAATAATATATTATAAAAATCACATATTTCTCATAGTTTCGAAATGACTTTTTTTTTCTTTCTTTTTTTTTATTATTATTATTAACTTATTTTTTTTATTTATTTATTTATTTTTTTTTTTTGGCCTTTTTGATTAATATAACAAAGCCGAACAGTAGTTCTAGTTCTATTTTTTTTTTTTTTTTTTTTTTTTTTTTTTTTTCTGGGCTAATTGGTAGGAGATAAAATGTAATATATGAATATATACATATGTAATAATAATATTATATAAGTGAAGAAGAAATTATTTAATTTATTTCAGACTTTGAAAATTTTCTTAATAATTAAAGCCAATTATATTATTTAAGCATATATTATATATATATATAATATATATATAACATAATATATATATATTATATTTATGTGACCTTTTCATTTTGTTTTATTTTTTTCTTTTACCATTCCCTTTTTTTTTTTTTTTTTTTTTTTTTTCCCTTCATTTTAAAAAGAAGGCATTTAATTATACTATATATATATATCTAAAGAGAATAATCCTAAACATATAATTATTTTTTACATCCTCACTAAAAAGATTATAAATGTGATATATATATTTATATATTTATTTATTTAACTCCTGTTAATATTATTCATATGTAGTTTTTTTTTCTCTTTTTTTTTCCCCCCATGGTTTATATATATGATTCCGAATTAAAGTAAAGAATGGAAAGGAGAAACAAAGCAAACAAACAAATAAATAAATATAAATATTAATAAATATATATATATATTTATTTATTTATTTATCCCATTGAATCTTCTCCTTTTATTAATAAATAAATAACTTTATGATAATCACAGTCTTTCCTTTTAAAATGAAGAACTGCATTGAAGTGCAGCACATGTGTATCATCAAAAAAGAAAAAAAAAAAAAAAGAAAAAGAAATATATAATATATAATATATAATATATATTTAATATACAAATATAAAAACATTTCTCCATTTACATACATATAAGAAAAGGATGAAAAGAAAAAAAAAAAAATTGAATGAAAAAAAATTTTAAATATATATAAAAGTTATTTTAACTAAGCTATGATATATTTATTACACATTATATCATTTGTCTTATCAATGATACTTGAAAAAAAAAAAAAAAAAAAAAAAAAAAAAGAATATTAATTTTTTTTTTTTTGTTTATTGCTAATTGTATATACATTTTGAAGGTGGCTTATATGCACTATATATATATATTATATATTTATTTATATGTGTAATATAAATATTTATTATATACATATTACATATTCCCCTTCAATATAATAATTGGTCTATTCAAAAAGCATATAAAATTCTTAGTTGTAATAAAAAATGTATGATAGAAAAGTTCTTATTATTTAATATTACATATAAATATCAAAATATATTAGTGCACTTTTTTTTTCTTCTTTTTTTTCTTCTTTTTTACCTATTAGAGAATATATAAATAAACAATATATATAATATATATATATTATATATATATATGTGTATTTTTTTTTTTTTTTTTTTTTTTTTTTTGTTATTTTGAAAATAAACATTGTCATGATATAAAGATATCTTGTTCTCTTTAAATATTTAAAATTTTTTTTGTTCGTATTTTAAAAAAACTTTTTTTTTTTTTTTTTTTTTTTTTTTTTTTTTATTGTGTACAACCATTAAAAAAAAAAAAAAAAAAAAAAGAAAGAAAAGAAAAGAAAAATACTTTTTTCTAATATTTTTTTTTTTTTTTTTTAGGGGTGAATATAAAAATGAATACTTACATATATGTGTGATATATAATTATTATATATATATATATATATACATATATATATTTTTTTGTTTAAAAAGAAAAAAAAAAAAGAGTGGCATTTCTTTTTTTCCTTTTTGAATATATTGTGTAAAAGTCTAAAAGGAAAAGACACTTTATTAAGTTGCATATATATATAAAAATAAATCCTCTTTATTATATGTAACAAATATACATATATATATATATATATTTATTTATTTATAAATTTAATTTTTTTTTTTTGGTAATACCATCACCCCATATGAGTAATACTTGTAACAATATTGTCGATCTGATCAGAAGCAAAAAAGAACTTCTTACAGGTGAAAAAAAGATGAGGCAAAAAAGTTGTAAGATAGAAAGAAAGGATATAGATAATGAAAGTGATAAAATGATAGATAAAAATATATTAATAAATAATTTTTTAAACTCAGAAAAACTTATAAAAGAAATACAATTATTGAATAATATATCATTCAGAAGTGCTACATATTTATTAAAAATAGAAATTGAAAAAATAGAAAAATTAATTACTTGTAATAATTGGAAACATGTTCCTTCCATATATAAAAAATCAGCCGAAAATATTTTACTAAAAAAAAATGAATATATAAAAAATTTAAAAACAAAATTGTTGAATAAAAATAAGGCATATAATATTATTCAAGATCATACCAAAAAAAAAAATAAAAGTTCTTCTCAAAATGAAAATAATATAAACAATGATAATATAAACAATGATAATATAAACAATGATAATATAAACAATGATAATATAAACAATGATAATATAAACAATGACATTATAATCAATGACAATATAAATGATAACAATATTTATAATAATAATAATAATAATATTTATAATAGTTGTTATAATTTGATTAATAAAAATGAAGAAAAGAAATTCTCTACACATTTAAGTTCATTGTCAAACTCCTCATCTCTGTCAGCATATTCTTCTACAACAAATACTTCTGGTGATTCTTCCTTCTCAAACACACATAAAGAAAACAATTTTTTTTCTAATATAAATTGCAACTCTTATTTGAAAGGAAACACACAAACAAAAAAAAAGTTAGATAATCATGCATCTAAGAAGACACAAAAAAGAAATGACAAAAAATATAACATAAGAGGAGGTAACATAAGAGATGACAAAAAAAAAAATATATATAACACCAAAAGAAAAGATACTAACATTATAAAATTAAATAACAAACATGAAATAAAAAACAATGAATGTTATTATTATGATGATGAACAGAATGTAGATAGTTATAATGGTTTATGTTATTCAAACAGGAAGAATAACATATTTTGTTTTTCAAACAATCAAGAAAATCAAAAAGATGATAGAATAAATATAGAAACTAATCATAATTATATGAATAATAATACATATAATAATAATAATAATAATATACATTCTTATGTTCAAAACAGATGTGGTGACAAATCTTGTAACCATCAAACTAAAGAACGAAGAAAATTACATACAAGCAATCTAATTAATAATATACAAACAAATAATGAGAGAGAAGAAGAGAAGAAATGCTCTTCTGTTTTTTCTATAAATAATCCACAGTGTTTTACTAGAAAATTTATCAAATCAGCAAGTGTATGTAATTTTTCTTGTGGTAATTTTTTTAATAATTCAAAGGATGAAGATATATATAATAACAAAATAATAGAAAATGAATGTTTTAATTTAAAAACAGGTACAAATGTATCAACAAATAATAAAAAAAAAATCATACCAAATTTTGAAAGACATACAGTTTCTTCTTTTATAAAAAATTTAAGTGCTCAAAAAAGTTTACAAGAAAAAATTAATAATCATCATATGATGATAAAAAAAAAAATGTATGAAAATAAAGAAAGGAGAACTAGTACAAATACATGCTGCACTACCTTATGTGGACCCCTTACAAGAATAGAATTACAAAAAAATTCTATAAATGATATAAATTATATAGATGATATGGATGATATATATAATATGAATAAATTAAAATGCATACAACATAATAATAATATAAAACAAAAGAATAATCATACAAATGAAAGATGTGAAGATGGAATATGTAATAATTATGAAGATTATAATATGGATGAAAATAACATAGATTTAAACAACATGCATAAAAATTATATTATTGATGATAAAATATTAGTTTATAAAAAATTATTAAACAATGTTATGAACAAGAAAAATGAAAAATATAATATTAGAAAGAAATCAAAATTCTCTATAGAAAAAAAAATTGATTTATTTCATATGAACTCATTGAATGAAGATTATTCGTGGGTCAAAAGTCTAAGAAATTATAATAACACACAAGAAAATAAAAATGAAAAGATAAATGAAAAGATAAATAAAAAAAAAAATGAAAAAAAAAATGAAAAAAAAATATCTTTACAAAATATTAGTTTGATATCAAAAAAATCGTCTAAGATATTAAATAATTCTTATGATGATAATAATGTTATGATAAAAGAAAATCAAAAAATCAATCAAACAAACAAAAAATCAAACAAACAAAACAAATATATATCTACATCCAAATTAAATAATAATAATAATATTAATCTAGAACATAATGTCAAAGGGAATTGTCACTCTTATAATCATAGTGTAGGCAATATATATCCTCTTATGAATAATTCATTATATATGGATATGAAAAAAGAAAATGTAAAACAAAAAAATGTAAAACAAAAAAATGTAAAACAAAAAAATGTAAAACAAAAAAATGTAAAACAAAAAAATGTAAAAAAACAAAATGTATATATAGAAGATACAACAAATTTCAAAAATGATTTAGAAAATTATGAAAATGACAAAAAAAAAATATTAAATAATAATGAAAATTATAACAATAATAATATTCTTCCAAATAATTATCATAGTAATAAAGACATGTGGTCAGACAAACATATAACATTTCCTCGTTTATATGAAAATAATAATTCTTTATCATGTAGTCATCAAATTAATTTAGAAGATAAAATGCCATTAAAAAAAATTAACCACCATAAAAGTGATATGATTCAAGAGAGTGATCAACACATGCAATATTTATTAAATAATAATAATAATAATAATAAGGAAGCTAAATATTTTGAGCTTTTAATATCATCCCCCCAAAAAAATAATATACAACCATATGAACAATCTAGTTGTATGAATACATCAAATATTGATTATAATATAACAGATGAGCCTATTACTGGTTGTATGAATAATATATTTACTAATAATAAAAGAAAAAAAAGTAATAACAATAATAATAATAATATTAAATATGTTAATATTAAACTACAAGGTAATAAACTAACGTTAAATGATAATTCGTATATAAAGAAAAACGAATCTAATCATATAACCAAAGAAAATAATATTCACATAAATAATAATAATAATAATAACTACATCCATAATCATATATATAACAATACATGCAGTAATCAAAATATTAATTATATACATTCCTTATCAAAGGATATATCCAAAAAAACAAATGAAAAAACCTCAAACATTTTAAATATGAATAAATATGCTACAAAGGAGGAGTATTCTCAAAACAATGTAAAGGAAAAAGATCAGATATTTCAAGAAACAAATAATTTCCAAAATTTTAATAATATAATATGTAATAAAATAATAGATACACCTTTAAAAAATATGTCATTTAATAATAATATATCAGATAATATAGATACAAATCCAGATGAATTTTCAGGTACCAAAACTTTAAGCATCTATAACAATCATCTAATCAAAGAGAATGAGAATAATGATATGTATGAAAATATAACTAATCCATTGACCTTATCAAAAGAAAATAAAAAAATGAATACCATAAATATAAATCAATACAACAATAATGTAGATACTTTTCATAATTTTAATGTATCTAAAAAGAGTCATACAACAATAATACCAAATTATTTACATAATAAAGATAAAAGTAATAATAATAATAATAATAATATAAATATTGTTCATACTAATAACATTGTTCTTTTCAAAAAAAATTATCTTGAAGAAGAAAATAATACTTTTAATAACAACATTAAGAATAATCAATTTATTTTAAATGATCAAGAAAAACAAATGAGCAATATAAAAAACGATATATCTTTTAATAAAAATATTTTTAATCCTGAACAAGGTAATTATAATAATGAACATGAAGAGACACAAACAGATATAAATATAAAAGACAATAAAAATTCAATTCATATAAATAATGTTAATAATTCAAATACAAAAAAAGAATCTGAACTCTCATATAATAACAATGATTTTATTTTTATAAAAAATTCTATAAAGATACCTAAATTAAACTTGCATAATATTAAAAATAAAAATGAAAAGAAATTTAATTCTTATCAAATAAAAGATATAAAAGAAATAAGAGAAGTGTCACATATTCATAACAATAAAGATATATCGTGTGATAATAAAAAACATGAAGATTATTTAAATATCACAAGTAATTTACATTCCCCTTTTGAAGAAAAAGAAAATAAAAAATATATGTATACATCTAATGATCATAATAATCAATACAGTGAACAAAATTTTTCTAATAAAGATATAGTCGATTTTAAAATATATAAACAAAATAATATTAATCAATTAAGAAAATCAAAAACAACACCTATCGATATTGAAAATATTTCTTCTAATAATAATAAGGATAAAAAAGATTTTAATTATAAAATACCAAATGACAACGTGAATGTTAATAAAAATATAAATAATTATTCTTTTAATGATACAAAGAATAAATTTCATTATTTTAGTTACGACAAAGAAAATGTATTAAAAACAAACTGTTTTACTTGTTCAACTACTACACAAGATAAAGATATTTATAATAATGATAATAATTCTTTTACTTGTAATAATATTTTTTATAGAAGACGTCCTAGTAACTTATTAAATTCTTGTATATTTAAAGAGGATGAAGAGGGGGTAAGTAGGATCAAGAACAGTGCAAATGATGAAATGTTTAATGTGGACAGAAAAAAGGAAGATGACGACAAAGAAGGGAATAATAATAATAATAATAATAATGATGATGATGATAATAATAATAATAACAACAACAACAATAATAATAACAACAATAATAATAACAACAATAATAATAACAACAATAATAATAATAATAACAATAATAATAACCACAATAATAGTAATAATAATAATTATAATTCTGAACAGCAGAGTAATATAAAAAATGATAATAACACAAATCATCATTTGACAGAAAAAAAAAAAAATGTAAACAAATCTTTTACTAGTATGATTTTAAACTTTTTTGGATTAAATTATGATAATGTAGAGGAAAATAAGAAATCAGAAAATGTACATGTAAACATTATGAATACAAATAATAAATCTATGAATAATAAAAATATTGGTCATATAATTACTAACAATGTAAGTAAAGATACATATAATATGTCCACATATATAAGATCTAAATCTGCTACTTATAATAACATATCAAAAAATGAAGAAAAAAAAAAAAAAGAAATTTATATATTACATCCAAATAATTATAAATCAAGTAATATCATAAACTTATCAAAAGATTCTGCAGTTCCTTTTCCACCTTTAACATTTATAAGAAATAATATAAATAAAAAAAAAATTGCATCATATAATAATTCCATTCAAGGTTTAACAACAAATCAATATAAAAATCATATTCAACCTAATATGAATACACATATACAAAAAAGAAAGACATGTGATATTCCTTCAATTTCAAAAAATGCATCAATTAATAATTTATCATATAATAATGTCTATAAACATATTAATCATTCTGATCATATGCAAAATATAAATACAAAAAATTCATACAACCTTGAAAAAGAAGAGACAAAAAAACAATATTTTCAAAATGGTTATATAGATAAAGACAATTGTGATAAACAAATTAAATTAGTCTCTTCATATAAAATGAACGACACATTGAACAATAACAAAAATTATAATAACATGTATGATATAAATAAAAGTGATAACATAAGTAATAATGACAATATAAATAGTAATCATTACAGTTATATCCATAATAATAATCTAGTATCTATAAATCCAATGAAAGAAAAAGAAAGTGATAATACAAATTATATCCCTCAATCACCTACACAATATAATAAACCTTATAATATGAACAATGTTTATAATAACAATAATATTAATAATATAAATAATATAAATAATATTAATAATATTAATAACTATTGTAATAGTGAATATTTCAAAATAAATAAAAAAGGTGATAGTAATCATAATAATCAATATTCATTAAATAAACCAGAAAATATGTCTTCTAATTTTTTAAAGAAGACTTATAAAGAAAATAAAAATGAACAAGTAAACAATAAACTCTCATATATAAATGATACTATATCTAATAAATCAACAATCGATACTCCATCTATTAAATATGAAGAAAAAAAATTACCAATAAAAAATTTAAATAATAATATAGACGTAGTCTTGATAAATAATAATTTAGCTGAAAATACAAATGTGAATAATATAATTAATAATAAAAATGGATATCCTATGAACCAATCCAATATTAAATCATATAGTAATAGTAATAATAATAATAATAATAATAATAATTTTATAAATCACATACACAATGTAAATAATATACCTCAACAATTATCAAAAAATAAAGAGAATACTATTATGAATAGTCATAATAAGGATAATGCTATTGTCAATCAAGAAAAAGGACACTTCAATACATTAAACTTAAAAAATGAAATGAATCAACAATATTTTACAAAAGAACAATTGTTTAATTTAGAAAGAGATCAGTTAGATCAAGCACGTGAAATGAAACACGATGTGAAACAAAAATATCCAACTCTTAATATGGTCTCTAAAGAGGGAGGGGCATATAATGTTATCAACAAAGAAAAAGAAAGTAAAATGAAACAAGGTAAGGAAATAGTTATGAAGGGGGAAGAAGAGTTTAAAGATGATGAAGAGGAAGTGGAAGATGATGATGA
>NC_041697.1:302500-340000 GCF_900097015.1 Plasmodium sp. gorilla clade G2
TTTTTTTTCTTTTTTTCTTTTTTTAAATAAAAATCCTTTACAAAATTGGTTAACTGATGAGTTGCTGAAAAAAAAATGGAGAGTAAATGAGATAGTATAAAAAAATAAGTAAACAAAGATATGTATATATATATATATATATATATATATATTTGTGTGTGTTTGTGTATGTATAGTTTATTTATTTGATTATGAAAAAAATGAAAAGAAAAAAAAAAACCAATATAATATATACATGTTTCTAATATTAGATATAAAGGTGTTATAATTGGAGAAAGAAAATTGATAAAATGATAAAATTATTAAAAATTCCTTAAAAAAAAAAACCATTTTCAAAAATAATTTATATATATTTTTATATGAATATTCTTAATAATTTAACAAATTGTTAAATCTTTAAAATTAAAAATTTTTATGTAATATAAATACAACACATTAATATTATATTTCTTTTGTATAATTATATGATAGTAAACACATCCCTTATGTTTTTCCCTTATATATATAATATTATATAAAATACTCATTTATTTTTTACACATTTGAAGAGAAATGTATTTCAAGAATTTTTAATATTACACCAACAATAAAAATAGGAATATACAAGCTATAATAAAATAGTAATATTATTTTATATTATATTATATAATATTTTATTTTTTATGCTATTTTGTTATTCCTTATTATATAATGGAATATTATATATATATATAATATATATATATATATATTTATATATTTTTATTTAAATATTGTACGCAGGAATATATTTTTTCATAAAAAGAATAAATGAATAAATATATATATATATATATATATATATATATATATATAACATATATATATATTATATATAATACAAAATGGTAATTTAACATATAACCCTTTTAATGTTTAGATATATTTTATTCTATTATTTAAATTTTTTTAATTTGCTCTTTAAATGTATATACATGTATATATTATCATGTAATAAAACTTTTCGTTTTTTCATTTTTTTTTTTTTTTTTTATTATATTTTTTATTACTTTTATTTTTTTTATTTAAAAAAATTATTTTTTTTTTAAAAGGCGATAAAAAATAGTATAAGTGATGAGAGCTTTAATAAAGACAATAAGGAAAAAAAAAAAAAATAAAAATAAAAATATATAAATATATAAAATATATAAAATATATAAAAAATATAAAAAATATATAATATTTATATAATAATACAATACAATATAATATTGAGTATAAAGTAATTCGAAAGAATACATGCAAGTTAAAATATATTTAAAAAAAAAAAAAAAAAAAAAAAAAACTACAATAACAAAATATATATATATATATATATATATATATATATTATATATACATTTATTAGTGCGCATAAATAATAATGACAGATGATATAGATGTTAATGAGAATATGATTAAAAATGAAGAGGAAAATGTGGAAAATAAGAATATGTTAAGTATTATAAGTAATGATAAAATTACTGATGAAGAAAATAATATTCATAATGATGAATGTGTAAAAAATAATATTTTATGTTTAAAAGATATAAAAGTAAATAGGAAAAGAATAATAATTGAAAAATTAGTATTAGAAAATTTTAAAAGTTATGCTGGTGTTAAAGTGATTGGACCATTCTGTAAAAAATTTAGTTGCATCGTAGGACCTAATGGAAGTGGTAAAAGTAATATAATAGATGCTATGCTTTTCGTATTTGGAAGAAGAGCAAAAAAAATTCGACAAAATAAATTATCTGATCTTATACATAATTCTAAATTTTCTCCTAAAAATAATTTTACAAAGGTATCTATTTATTTTAAAACTATAATTGATGAGGAAGAACCAATCGTCGAAGAAGAATTTTATTATGATGACTATGACGATGAAGATGAATATGATGATGATGAAGAGGAAGATGATGAAGATGATGATAATGATGAAGATGATAATGATGAAGACGATAATGATGATATAAAAAAATCGGATAAATATAATAATAATGAAAAAGAGGAAAACTATTTTTCTGGAAGAGAAGAAGATGATAAATTACACAATGGATGTAATAATATGGAAAAAACAAATAACATGTCAAATAATATGTCAAATAATATGCCAAATAATATGCCAAATAACATGCCAAATAATATGCCAAATGATGTGTCAAAAAAACAAAGAAGGAAAAGAAAGAAGAAAAGAAAAAGAAAACGATTTCTCTTTAAAAATACGGAGAATCCACTTTATCAACATTATTATCAAGATGGTGATGATATAGAAGATTTTGTTATAAGCAGAGAAGCCACTATAGACAACCAATCAAAATATAGAATAAATGAAAAGGTTGTTACACAGAAAGATGTATCAGATTTATTATATAAAAAAGGTATCGATTTAAATAATAATCGTTTCTTAATATTACAAGGAGAAGTCGAACAAATAGCTCAAATGAATCCAAAAGGTAATAAAAATGAAGATGGTTTATTAGAATATTTAGAAGAAATAATAGGTACTAATAAATATATTGAAAGTATAAATGAACATTTAGAAATATTAGAAAGGTTTGAAGAAATACATCACGAAAAGGTTCATCGTTTAAAACTTGTTTATAATGAATTAAAAGAATTAGCAGGTCCTAAAAAAGAAGCTAAATATTATATGACCCTACAAAAATATACATATAAGTTACATATAATTATTAATAAAAAGGATCAATATGAATTATCTAAAATGATAAGTGATAAAGAAAAGGAATTAAATTTGTTTTTAAATAAAAGAGATAATCATGATATGGAATATAAACAACTATTAGAAACACGAAAAGAAATGAATATAGCTTTAAGTAATTTAGAAAAAGAAGAAGAAGAAGTTATAAAAAAAAAAAATTTGAAAAACAATGAATTCAAAAAATTAAATATGGAAGATGAAAATATTAAAAAAGAATTATTAATTATTGTACAAAAAATGCAAAACTTATATGTTAAAAGAGAAGAATTAAAAGAAAAAGATATCCCTTCTTATAAAAAAATTATTGAAGAAAAACAAAAAATTATTAATGAAATAAAAAAAGAAAAATTACATTTATTAGAAACTGAATTAGAAAAATGTGAACAAGAATTAGATAATTATAATGAAGAAATAAAACAAGATATTGATAAAATGAATACTATATATTCGAATGAAGAAAAAAAATTAGCACCTTTACAAAATAGTTATGATAATATTATTAAAAATATATCTGAATATACAAATCAATGTCATATTATAGAAAAGAAAAAAAAGGAATATTTAACACATATAGAAAATCTTAAATATTTACAAACAAAAATTATTAATGAATTAAAAGAAAAAGATGTACATACAAAATATTTAATCAAAACAGAAGAAGAAAAACGAAAAAATTTAAAAGGTAAACAAAATGATCTTGATGATATTGAATCTAAAATACAAAAATTAAATACAAATTTAATAGAGGAAACTGTCAAATATGAAAATATTAAAAAAGAAGTTGTTACTGATAGAAATATGAATAAATTACATCAATTTGTATATAATTTAAAGAGATCAAAAATTAAAGGAATACATGGGATGCTAATTGATCTAGGGTATATTGAAAAAAAATATGAAAAAGCATTTACAATAGCTAGCAATAATTGTTCAGATTTTGTTGTAGTAGATAATCCAAATGATGCTGTAAAATTATTTGAAGAAGTTAGAAAGGCTAATATAGGAAGAGTGAACGTTTTATCTTTATCAGTTCTGAATACAAATCTAAAGAATATAATGTTAAAAAATGAAGAATTATATACACAACCTTTACCCAATGTATATAGATTAATTGATCTAATAAAATTTAAAAATGATAAATATAAAATATGTTTTTATTATATTATCAAAGAAACAATATTAGCTAATACCTTAGAGCAAGCTCATGTTATAGCATATTCACATAAAAAAAGAGTCGTTACAATAAATGGAGAATTAATTGAAAATGACGGAAGACTATGTGGAGGAGGCATGGAAAATAAAAATTCAAAAAATAATGGTAGAAATTCAGAACGTGCTATAAATAGTAAAAATAATAACAACAATAATAATAATAGTGGAATAAAAACAAGCGAATATGATGAATCACATTTATTAAATTCAGAGAAAATATTAAAAGAATTAAATAAAAATATTCAAGACCAAAAAAAACTAAAAGATATCCTAATTAATGATATTAATGATATCAATACATTTTTAGAAGATAATGAATGTAAAATTGTTATTACAAAAAAAAAAATTGATAATTTAAAAAAACAACTTGAAGATATTGATGATCAATTACAAAACTCCAAAACACCCGAATTAACTAAAGATGAAGAAAATGAATTAAAAACATTAAAAAATTTAATAGAAGAAAAAAATAATGAAAAAAGTAAAGTCGAAATTGTATTAAAAGCACAAGAAGCAAAAGTAAAAAAATATTACGAACAATTACAAGATGTTGGAGGAGAAAAAAAAAAAAAATTAAAAAATAAATTTATTAATGCGGAAAGACAATTAAATATTATGAAAGATCAATTACAAGAACATACAAATGAAGAAGCTAATGCTTTAGCTAGTTTAGAAAAAAGTGAAAAAGATATCAGAATATTCTCAGAAAATATTTTAGATTATGAAGCAAATGAAAAAGAATTAGAAAATGAACTCAAAATTATTGAAAATAAAGGATGTGCAGTATATGAAGAAGTAGAAACATTAACAAATTTATTAAATGATATACAATCAAATATTGAAGAAAAGCAAAAAAAAAAACAACAAGTAGATGAAAATATTTCAAAAAAAGATTTAGAAAATGTGGATCTTGTATATAAAATTGAACATCTTCAAAAAGAATTAAATCAATATAAAAGTAAAAATGAAAATTATCAAAATAAAATTGATGAATACATGGATCTAATCAAACAGTCAGATAAAGTTATTCATGAAAATATGCTCTCAGAAATGAGATATAGGAAACTTTTAGGAAAGAAAAAAAATATTAATAAAGACCAAGAAGACCAAAGTACAAGGGAGGATATAAAAATGGAAGACCATGATGGTGAAGATGGAGAAGATGATGAAGATGAAGATGATGATGAAGATGAAGATGACGATGAAAATGAGGACGAAAATGACGACGATGATTTAGTAGATGAGGAAGAGGAAGAAGAAGTGGAAGAAGAATATATGCAAGAAGATATTCATGATACTCAAGATACTCAACATATGCAACATCAAGAGGAAACGAAGAGGAAAACAAATATATATGGTAATAATCAACAATACGAAGATATTGAAGGTTATGATAAAAATGATCAACATCATAAATTAGGAAATCAAATAATTCTACCTAATGGTAATAATAATCAAATGAGTCAAGATAAAAATAAAAAAAGGAAATTAAACGAAAATGATACAACAACTAAATGTCCTGAGAAAAAGAAAGTAAAAAAAAAAAAAAAATTATTAGATGATCTAAAAGATCTTGAAGAACTTTTTGGTGATAGCGATGAATTAAAAGAATTAGAACATGAATATGATCATATTAATATTAATGATACAGATTTAGATATGTTAAATAAAAAAGATATCGAAACAAATCTTGAAAATAAATTATCTATATTGGAAAAAAAAACTCCAAATTTAAAAATTTTTCAAAATTATAATTTAAAATTATATGATTATAAAGTAAGAAGAAAAGATGTTAAAAAATCAAAAAAAGAAAAAGATAAAATTAAAGCAATGTATGATAGTTTATGTAATAAAAGAAAAGAAGAATTTGTAGTAGCATTCAATGTTATATCATCCAAATTAAAAGAAATGTATCAAATGATAGCTATAGGAGGAGATGCAGAATTAGAAATTATTGATTCATCAGAAATATTTAATGAAGGTATTTTATTCTCTGTTAGACCTCCAAAAAAAAGTTGGAAACATATACAAAATTTATCAGGAGGAGAAAAAACATTAAGTTCATTAGCTTTAGTATTTGCTCTACATTATTTTAAACCAAATCCAATTTATTTTATGGATGAAATTGATGCAGCACTTGATTATAAAAATGTAACTATCATATCACATTATATTCAAACAAAAACGAGAAATGCTCAATTTATTGTTATCTCCTTAAGAAATCAAATGTTTGAATTATGTGATCGTATGATCGGAATCTATAAAACTAATGATGTCACCAAATGTATAACACTTAACCCTGATCAATATGAAATCCTCAAACACCCAAATACTAAACTAAAAAAAAAAACAAAATTGGAAAAAAATATAAAATATGAAAATACTGACGAAAATTAGCAACATTTGGCAATAACAAATGAAGTGTGAAATGTTAAGAAACTACTATAAAAATGGATTAATATATATATGTACATATTATATTATATTATATGTACGCCTATGAAATATATACCAAATGACTTTATTATATACTCTTTTTTTTTTTTTTTTTTTTTTTTATAATAAATATGAGAAAGTGTATATTAAAATATTTCTTTCTTTTTTTATAAAATCATTATGCTTTAAAATATATATCCTCAAATATATATAATATATATATATATATATATATATATATTTTTTTTTTTTTTTTTTTAATTTGTCTTTTTTTTTTAATAATTTATTTATAGTGTGATTTGCTCATTCTTTTTTTTATCCGAAAAATATAACCTTTTACAATTACAATATTATTAATTTATTTTTATTTTTATTTCAACAATATAAAAATAAATAAAATATTTATATATGTGTGCGACTCTTATTATTTCTGTAAATGTATATATTCAAAATATTTTATTAATATCTCTTAATTTTTAATCTTATATTTCATATTAAGGAATATTTTTTTGAGAACAAAAACATAATGTCTCAAGATAACGTAAAATTAATGAATTACAATGATATCAAAAAAATAGGAAGGGGTTCGATTACATTTTATTAGATAAATATATATATATATATATATATATATATTAATGAAAAAATAATGTTCAATTATTTAACATTACTTTTTATTTTTGTATTATTTTTATTTTTACTTTTTTTTATTTTATTTATTTTTTTTTTTTTTGTAGAGCATAATTTGTATGAAACAGATGAACTCAATGAAGTACTATACTTGCATATGAAAGGGTTTCATAATATTGATGGTCTAGATACTTTTATAAATTTAAAGTGTTTATTTTTGAATAACAATTGCATAAAAAAAATAGACAATTTAAATAACCTAGTCAATTTAAAAGCCTTGTATGAAACAAAAAGATACAACGTATTCATAAATGAAATATAATTTATTTTTACACATACACATTAATGTATATAATATATATATATATATATATATATATATTTTATTTGTTCATATAAAATTTATTTTTACCTGACTTGTTCAGGTATTTGCAAAATAACGACATAAGTACCATTGAAAATATTACATGTACTTCTTTGGTGATTTTAAATTTATCGAATAATAAAATAAAAACACTTGACAATATTCAACATTTAAAATTGTTGCAAACATTAAATATATCGAATAATTTGATTGAAAGTGTAAAAGTAATGCCATAAATATTATAATTGTTATCATTCGTGTATATATATATATATATATATATATATATATATATGTTAATTTATTTTTCAAGGACATAGAACAGATTAGCGCCCTGGAAAACCTTTCCCATTTAGATATATCTAATAATCTTATTCAATTTAATAATAATATAGAAAAACCAAATAATCGTATAGAAGACTTAACACATGATTGTAACGATGATCAGTTTATAATTGAAAATAGCGTTACAGAAAATGGAAAGGATTTTTTACAAAATAATGAAATTTGTTACATGTTAAATTTTTATAATAATTTTAATGACGAAATAAATAAAGAAGAAATATATCCTTCTGTGAAATATCATAAAAACATAAAAGATATGGATGAATTAACTAAACATAAATTTTACTTTTTAAGAGAATTTATTATATTTATAAAAAAAATTAAAAAATTGAAAACCTTGTTCATAAAAAATAATCCCTTCATAAGCCAAATTAGGCACGTCTCAAAATATTTTATAGCAAGTATGGAAATTTTTAGTGTTAAAAAAAAGTTTATTAATTTAAAAATAAATAATATATTATATGTATATATATATATAAATATATTTATTTATTTATTTTGCAGATATACCCACATTGGTATTTCTGGATGATAAGAAAATTAAAAAGGAAGACATTTGTTTGGCACGAATTTTTTTGAAAAAGGGTACACACGAAGAAAACGAACTTAAAAAAATATTTCAAAAAAAAAAAATGGATAAATATAAAAATTTATCACACAAATATCATTCCTTTTTAATGAACAAAAAATTATAAGGTAAAAAAATAAACATATATATATAATATATATGTATATATATATATTAATATATATATATATATAACATAAAAAAAAATATTTCATTTTATTATCTTATATATATATATATATATATATAATTTTTTTTTTTTTTTTTTTTTTTTTACTCTTTAAATGTTAACTAATTGAATATTTTTATTTTATTTGTTCTTGTTGTATTATTTATATTTTTATTTAACTAGACCAGCCCCTATTCCCTTGTCGGTAAATAATCCTTGCTCTTTCATTTTGTTGATTTGTTCAATGTACTCATTTTTTATTTCTTTTTCTCTTTCATCTTCTACGTTTCCATCCAAGGTATTGATTTTCCCCTTATCATTGTCATCTAAATTTTCTTTATTTCTTAATTTCTTTTTCTTAGAATTGTTTTCCTCGTCTTCATTAACTTTTCGGGTTTTCTTTTTCTTTTGCATCGCTAGAACCTACAAAGAAAAAAGTCCAGAATAAAAATAATTTTATATATTCTAAGAGGCATGATTATATATATATATATATATATATATAGATATAGATATATATATGTATATAAAATTTATATGTTTATATACATCTAAACATTTTTTTATATAACCTCTTGTAAGAAGGATCCATCATTTTTAAATTTATTGTACATCTTAGGATCTATATAACCATTGTTATTATTTTCAGTTATATTATTATTTTCATTCATTTTTGATGAAGTATTTTATTTTCCTTAATTTAATAAATTTTTAAAAAAATTTTTATATATTACTTTCGCTGTTTGAAAATATATGTTATAATATATATATATTATATATATGTATATGTATTATAAAATTGAGCTTTTATTATTTTTCTATATATGCAAATTATAAGTTATGCATTCCTATCTTATTAAAATATAAATATATAAATTTATATACATATATATATATATATAATATATATATATATTTTTTCTATATCAATGTAAATATTATCTTCTATGAAGGTTTTTTTTCTCTCTTATAATAATAAAATATTACGTATTCATGTATTTTCATATTTTTTGAAAATTCTTTTTTTCTATAATAACATTTCTTTTAATTATTTTTTATGATTAATTATTGTTTAAAGTTAATAGATATATATATTAAAAAATAAGTTTATTATTGTACAAAAATTAATTCGAGAAATATAAAATAATTTTGTATATATAATAAAATATAATATTTATTTAACATATATTATAATTTAAAATGTGAATAATTTTATATATACACATTTATATATAGATATATATAAATATATATATATATATATATATATTTTTTTTTTTTTTTTTTTTTTGGAGTATTTTTTGCGTACATTTAAAAAGGTGATGTTAAAAAAAAAAAATATAAAAAATAAATAAATAATAAAAATACAATATAAGAAACACTATAAGTTTTATTTATCTATGCATGTTACAATATCCGCTAAATTTGTACCTACTTTTATATGTTTACCAAAAAATAAGCTACTTGATGCCGTTGATAAGTAATCTACAAAAAAAAAAAAAAAAAAAAAAAAAAAAAAAAAATAGAAATATATGTACACATATATAAATATAAATATAAATATATATATATATATATATTTATTTATTTATTTATTATTATTATTTTGTTTTTCCCCCTTACCAATTGAATTGTGTATACATCCTTGTATTAAAAAGTTCGTAGCACATTCAAAACTCATTTTATGAAAAACATTACGGAAATATCCCAAGCCGTGTCTGTTAAAAGCTTTTAAATCGCCTAAAGGGGAAGAAAAAAATAAAAAAAAAATTAAATACATACATACATACATATATATATTTATTTATATATTAATAATTTTATTTGAATATATTCAAATTATATATATGTTTTAATTATTATTATACCTGTATGTGTCATGAAATCACTTATAAATGACAAATGCCTAAAATCAATTTGTATTCCATAAGCATCGAAAACTTTTTTTAATTCCTTAGTTATACATAATCTTCCTGCTTCGATACCATATGTTTTAACAATAGCATAAATATCATTACAATATAATTTTGTTTTATCGATATATTTATCTTTAATATTATACAATTTATAAATATTTTTTCCTTCAATTTGTAATTCATATTCTGCTCCACTATGAGTAATATCTTTACCCTTTAAAATTTTTGGATTATTTAAATCTTTTACTTTGAATAAAACTTCTTTATTTATTTCTGATTTTATATGATTTAAGAAATCGATAGGATATGGAAAAAAATTAATATCCCATCCTATATCTAATTTTAATATCCATGTTACAGGTGAGAAATGTATATTTTTAATAAAACAAAGTAAACTACTTTTTATTTTATCAATAATATTTTTAACATATCTTTGTTCATTTTTTTTTATTTTTTGTCCTTCTTCATTTTGTTCAATATTTTCTTCATCATCATCTGACGATATTATTAAATTAATATTATTTTTATAATCATATGATAATTTTGTAAATGATTTAGTAATATATTCTTCTTTATTATCCATTTCTTCTTCAAATTTATTTTTTTCTATAAAATGAATATCATTTATATGTTCATCATATTCATTATTTTTTTTATTTAATGGTGTTGATAATGATGATGATGATAAAGAAGATGAAACCGTCGTTGATGACATATTTTTATTATCATTAATATTATTTAATTTAGTATTATTTATTTTTTTATCTTTCAAACTATGAAAAATATCTGATGTTTCTTCATCTATTAATATATGATGTGTAGCACTAGTTTCTGATGAAAAATAATTTACAGTACTTCCTCGTGTATTGGAGCATTCTGATATTTTTGATTCATTACTAGAATTTCTATTAGTCAAACATTTATCTTTATTATTTATATCTATAATTTCTTTTTTATTGGACCTCATCATTTGTAATTCACTATTATTATCACTATCATTGTTATTATCACTATTATTATCACTATCACTATTATTATCACTATCAATATTATTATCACTATTATTATCACTATCAATCTTACTACTTGTGTCACTTTCTCCCTCCTCGTCATATTCCTTTTCATCCTCTTCTTTATCCTTCTCTGACTTTAATCCATCATCTTCTTCCTCCTCTTCAGTATCACTATCACCGTTTTTTGAAGCTTGATCACTGTTGGAATTTTTTTCAGAATTATCCTTCAACTCGATATCAGACATATCATCGTGGTCACGATCCCCATCATTTCCTTTTTCAAGGTCATAAGCAGACATATTTTCTTTATTTGAAATATCATTATAAGATTTCGTGGGAGAATCATCTTCCATATGGCTAGGCATATTATGTGAAGCATTTTGATATTCACCTGATATATTATTATTTGCTCCTCTTTTGGATTCATAACGTTCATTTTCTTTTGCCATAAATTTTAACTTAGCATTTATTTGATCTTCATCATCTTTATATTCATATTTATCCATATTAAAATTAAATTCTTCTGACATTTTTTTACTTATGAAGTCATATAACTCATCATAATATTCATGATTTAAAGAATTAATGTTTATTAAATTATGAAATACAAAAGTTTCATGAACCTTATTTAAGACGGAATTTAATAAGGCATTTACTACTTTATAAAGTATAAATGATATTGTTAGATGTTTATTAATATTACAGAAATGATATAAATTTTCAAATTGAATAATAATTTCATAATTCCATTCTTTTTTCATATCAAAATTAATATTACAATTTTTTAAAACATTATTAATTTTGGTTAGCTCAGTATTATCTGTATTCATTTGTTGTTCATTATTATTATTTATTATATTTTCATTATTCATAATATCTGATAAATTAATAGTATGTTTTTGTTCATTTTGATTTTCTTTTAATATAATTTTCCTATCAACACCAATACCATAAATAACATCTGTTAAAAAAATACTTTGATAACTACTTAAGATTTTATCTGCAATATTTGTAATATAATTTTTCATTTTATTAGGATCATTTTTTAAATTATCAACTTGTAATTTTATAGGAACATAAATCATAGGTTTAGAAGTCAATTTTGATGTTAAAAAAATTTCTTTTAATCTTGGAATACCCATAGTAACATTTTCTGTACCAGCTAAATGAAAAGTATTCAATGTCATTTGTGTAGCTGGCTCACCAAATGATTGAGCTACTAATATACCTATAGATTCACCTGGATTACATAAAGAATTATAATATTTTGATTTTAAAAGAGATGATGATAATGTATCAAAATTTATTGGTAATTTTTCATATTCTGTAAAATTTAAATCATTCCATAATAATGTATTATTTAATTTATTATTGAATTTATCTGATACACTACCAATATATGTATATGGATTATATTTACTAATTAATGGTTCTTCATTATTTTCTATATTATTATCTTTTTCATGTTTTAAAAATAATTCTTGATTATTCAATATTTTACTATGAATATTATTATTTAAATATTTACTAAATGATAAATGATAATTATGTAATAAATCTTTTGATAAATCTAAATATGCAGTTTTTGATGGATCAATACCATCTTCACCATATAAAAATTGAATAATGGAATTATCTTCATTTCTTACAGTCCCATCATAATGTAATATAACTGATTCCATACATTTAATTAAACATCTTTGAATATAACCTGATTTGGCAGTTTTCACAGCTGTATCTATTAAACCTTCTCTTCCAGACATACAATGAAAAAAATATTCTTGTGGTCTTAAACCTTCTAAAAAACAATCAGTAATTAAACCACATGATCGAGCTCCATAATCATATCTATGAAAACTTGGTAATGTCTTTCCAGATCTCATTCTAGGTACTCGTTTACCTTCTAAATATTGTTGATCTAACATACCACAAATCATAGAATAATTAACTTTACTACCTTTAGCACCTGTAAAAATCATATTACTAAAACCATTATTTAAAAATTTATTCATTAAATTATTCATATTAATTAAATTATTTGTTCCAGAAGATACTCGACATAAATAAGGTTGAAATAATGAATCAATTAAATTATCAAAATCACATCTTTTTAAATAAAAATAATTATGTATTAAATATTCCATTTTATAAAATACATCATCCATATTATAATATTTAAAATTTAAATCTTCTTCATCTTTTTTTTTAGAACATAAATAATCTTCATAATATTGATGTTTTCCATTATATGATAAATTAGTTATTTCATCATTTAAAGTAAAAGAAGGTAAACTTGACACTAAACAATTTCTTATAATCTTTTCATCATATACATCATTACTTGTAGGATTTATATTTGTCATTATTTCATTTTTAACAGCACTTCTTTTAAATAAATTATTATTATCATTATAATTATCACTATTATGATTATTATCATTATAATTATCACTATTATTATTATTATCACTATTATTATCATTATGGGTATTCATAATATCCTTCTCGTCAATATTATATCCTCCTTCATAATTCCATTTTTTATGTAATTCACCATAAAAATGAAGAAATTTTTTCAACTTATATTTTTTTATCTCTTGAATGCTTTTTTCTTCACCAAATTTTCTTTTCTTTTTTATTTTTTCGTTATCTCCAAATTCATTATTTTGTTGTTCACATTTAATTTTTAGATCTTTATTACAATTATCTTGCACATTCATATTATTTATAGATGATAAGTGTGATTCATCTTCTTCTTTAAAATATATATTATTTATAACATTTTTAATAATTTGGTCATTACTTACATCATAATCAAAACTATTTATATAAGTAACTAAAGAGGGGAAATATTTCATAATATTTTTATTTTGAAATAATTCAAATATAATATAAATTTTCAATCTCTTGTTACATCTAGCTGCTTTCAAAAAGGTAAGTACTTTTTCAATAATCTTTGTAATTTTTTTTATAGTAAAACTAGTGGAATTAAAAAATGTAGGTTCTTTTAAAGCTTTATATAATTTGTTTGTTATAGAATTTAAGAAATGATTATTTGTTTCCTCTATTTGAGAATTATTATAAAATATATGTTTATTTGCTTCTTCATTTTTTCCATTTAAATATTTTTCATATATATTAAAAAGATCTTTATTAAGAACATATTGAACACATGAGTATAAAGAAGAATTAGAATTTGTTTCATGATCTAGATTAACAACATTATCATGTTTATTATATTTATTAGAAATGTTGGAAATTTTATTTTTGTTTTTGTCTTTATTTAATGAAGAAACCTTATCATCACAAAATTGTATTTCATTTAATATGTGGAATATAATATTTTGTAATTCTTTATTTAACAAGGCAAATAAATAAGAATTTTCTGATATAGATAAAACATTATCATCTTTAATAATTATATCACTATCATTTTTTAAATGTTTTGTTTTCATTTTGTTTATATCATTTTGTTTCTCAATAAAATTATTATTTATAAGTTCATTTTGTTTTTCATATAAATCATACATTTTATTAAGTATTAATTTTTTTCTTTGATTCCCTGTATTCATTTTTTTTTTTGTATAAGAATTCATATCAGTAATATCAGCATTTACAGAATTTGCTATAGAATAAACAAATAAATTTTGTAAATAAAAACCAGTAAAAGATATTCTTTTTTTAATAAGACGTTTTTCTTTCTTTGCATTTTTATTCAATATAAAATCATATAAACTTAAACTAGTCCCTCGAAGTTGTAAAAAATTTATAAATAATCTTCCAAAACAATCTAACATAACAGCACTAGTTTTGGGTCCAAATAATTCATGACATAAATGAACTAAACTATTTGAACTGGCACCAAAATGTAATTTATCTAATACTCCTTGTAGTAATTCTGAATTTTTTATAATAACTTCATTTTCTTTCAATGGATCAAAGGACCATAAATCTGGTGATGTTTTTGCTTTAGCTATATAATTAATTCCTTTATATGTATTCATAAATTCATTATCATTATATTTATTATATGTCTCTATAGCAACCTTATCAATTACTGTTTTTAAAATACTTGTTATTAATTGTTTTCCTGTCCATAATTTTTTTGGATATAAAATTGCTGGTTCTTCTGTAATAATAGTAAAATTTGTTCTGTTTAATATAATAGCATATGGATCTAGATAATTATAATTCGTTATTTTTAAAACATTACCATTAAATTGTTCAACATTATTTGTTTCTTTTAAAATATCTATATCTTGTGGTTTCATTAAATTATTTATTTGTAAATCATATATAGAATTATTTCTTCCTTCATCAGTTGATACACCACTTAATATTTTCCCATTATCTTCAATAGATTGGTTTGTTTTTATAATACTCATCTTTTTATTACAATCAGAATTACTCTCATTATTATTAATATCATATTGTGAATTCTTCATATTTTTCATAACACTACTACTACTACTACTCCTACAATTATTATTATTATTATTATTATTATTATTATTATTGTTCGTGTTGATGCTGTTATTTTTCCTTTTTTTAATAAAAAATGAATTTTTTTGAGATATCAAAGAGTTCAATGAACACTGCAATAAATTACAATATTCATCATAATTCAAAAATGTTTCTAAAGATGTCAAATGTAAACCACCAAGAATAAAATCCTGAGCTAAACCTCTAAGAGGAGATCCATCTTTAAAACTTGTAAATAAAAAATCACAATTCATTAAATGAGTTGCTTCAGCTCTTGCTAATGGTGTTTGTAATAAATGTAAATTCATTTCATCACCATCAAAATCTGCATTATAAGAACTACAATTAACATAATTTAATCTAAAAACCTTTTCTTTCTCAAATATTTTTAAATAATGAGCCATAATAGAAAATTTATGTAATGTAGGTTGTCTATTCATTATAACTACATCTCCATCACGTGCATGCCTATGAAGTACATAACTATTTTCTGTTTGAAAATTAATTTTTTCTATTTTTTCAATTACTTTTAATCTATCTTCATATTTATGTGATAATTTAAATACTCTACCATTTGAATCTCTATAACTAAGGGCACCTGGATATATATTTGGTCCATTTTGTATTAACTTTTTTATATAAGTAAAATTATTTTGTGTTATATATTCATCTATAGTTAATACCTTTGCAAACTCTAAAGGCATACCTATTTGATTTGTTTCAATAAATGTATCTGGAGATATAACAGTTCTTGCGCAATTATTAACTCTTTTCCCCATTATATTTTTTCTTAAGATTCCTTCTTTTTTATCTAATATTTGTCTTATACTTATATTTTTTAAATGTTTATTATTAACTTTTTCTGTTAAAGTAGAATCATAAAATGTATTAACACCTAATTGTAATGTGCTAAATAATATATTTATATATGCACTTTTATTATTATAAACTAATGTATAATATTTTAAAAAATCCATCTTTGTTATATCTGTATCATCATCCATTATATTATGATTAAATTTATATTTCATTTTTAAAGAAAAAACAGAAAACATATCTTTATATAATTTTAAATCTTTCTTATTATGTTCTAATAAATAATCAAAATCAACCTTTTTCTTTGCATTTATACATAGCTTAATAAAATTATTAAATCGACACAATGTATTTGTTATCTTCGTTCGAACATGTATACCTTTAGATTGACTTCTAAATCTGTTTCCACTTACACCCATATCATATAAAAAAAATTTCTTATAACCATCTCTTTTAGTAAATGGATATAATAAATTAATAATATCTTTATTATTATTTTCAAATATTTTTTTTAATATATCTATAACTTGAAAACTAAATAAACGTATAGTACATTTTTCTTTAATAGGTTGTGTTTTATTATAATGATTTACCATATCTGTAAAGGTCGAACTTTTTTTTATTTTATCATTCGAAATATTATGTGTTGATAATTCATTAAAAGAATTTTCATATCCCATACTTTCTTCCATATCAATTTGTTTATCATCCATTTCATTATTATCATCTTCTATTTTTATTGATTCATCATTAATATTATTGTTATATTCACTTTTTTTACTTTCTCTTTTTATCATCAATTTATTATTTTCATTTTTCTCTTTAAAACTATTCAATTGCTTTTCATCATCATTAATATGATGTATGTTGTCTGCATCATCAACATAATCTATATCGTCAACATTATTTATATTTTCCAAGTCATCTATATCGTCTTGATAATCTATATCGTCTTGATCATCTTGATCATCTTTATCATCTTTATCATCTTTATCATCTTTGTTATTCTTTTTTTGTTTCTTCTTTGGCATATATTTTTTAAAAAAAGGATTATTTGTGTGTACTCCTATAAAATTTATGGTATCTCTTCTTTGTGATACCTTAGCACTTATATTTCTTTGAAATTTACAAAAACAACATTTACTACTTTTTTTCATATGAAGTTTAATAGTTTTACTTAATATTAAATATTCTTCATAATTATAATTTGATTGAAATGCTAATTTATTTGGATCAAATTTATATTTTTTAATTCTTTCTTTTAATTTGTTATAATCAGGTTTCTTTTCTTTGTTCTCATCACTAGCTGGTGCGTCTGTTTCTTCTTCATAAATTTCTTCAGTTGGGACTAAGTCGACAAGATTGTCACTAAAATAATTGTTATTATTACTACTGTTATTATTATTATTATTATTATTATTATTATTATCATCCATATCTATATTATTATTATCATTTTTTTCATTTTTATCATCTTTTTCCTTTTCCAGAGAATTCAAAAGATCCATGTGCTCATCAAAACTTCCATCCTTGTCCTCATAAACATTATCATAATCATCATATATAGCCTCAACGATGTCTTCTAAAGATATATCCGAATCTTTGCATATTTTTTTATATAATTTCTCCACTTGATCAATTATATATTCATAATCACAATTTTTTTTGTATTTTATTTTATTAGTACTTTCAATATGATTTAACGATTTCAATTGGAAGATATGTTTTAATAAAAATATCACATCCTCAGAACAACAAAAATTATAACAATGATAACAAATCAAATTTAATAATTCTTGTAATTCTTTATAAAATAATGGATTAAATAATGGAAGAACAAATTCAATATGACCAATATGACCAGTACAATTCTCATGTCTTTCAAAACAAACTGAACATATTTGGTTATGATCAATGGTACCATATTTAGGGTCATAATACATTTTTGTAACAACTCCACTTTTATGAGTTTTCTCATATTCATATTTTTCATTTTCATATTTACCCATTGATATTCTTCTCAACTCACCACTGTTTAATACATCAAGCTCCGCACTCTTTATCTCAGCACATATTGCCTTATTTATATCATACATCTTTTATATATAATAATAATTATATAATCACATTTAAAGGTATTAATAAATAATTAAATAAAAAATTAAAGGTATATATATATATATATATATAAATATACGCATATCTTAACATTTTTTTTTTTTTTTTTTTCTACATCATTTTAAAACTTCTATATAGATATTCAATAATAAATTAAAATATATATATATATATATATATATATATATATATATATATATATATATATTATATATATGTTCTTTAAAATGTAATTTTAATTAACGAATAATATATTTTTCAACATTTTATAATATATACATAAATATATCCATATATATTATTTTAACAACGTTGCAATAAAATATATATATGAAAAAATATACAATATTTAATTATATATACATATATATATAATATTTCATATATTAATATCAAAACTTTAATTAAAAAAAAAACAAAATAATTCATATCATTTTAAACATCAGATATTATAGCAACATTATATTAATTGGTAATAATAATATTATATATATATAAATATTTATATATTTATATATTTATATATATTTTTATTTTATGGTTTAAAAGAAAAAGTAAACCAAGGTTTCTACATTTTTTAAATAAAAAATTAATATAATATATATATATATATATATATATATTATATTAATAATTATATTTTTATATATGCATATATAAAAAAGTAACATATCTTATAAGTTCATATAGGATATTATCATTCAATGTAAATATAAATATATAAAAAATAGAAATTATAATTAACTATTATTTATACATTATTATTTTTTAATTTACATATTTAAAAAATAAAAAAAAATAGAGTTATAGATAATATAAGAAAATACATATATAATATATATATATATATATATTTTACTACAAGTTTAGAAAGTTCAAGGGTATTATATATAAAATATAAATATATATATAATAATATTATACATATAATTATTAATATTATATGTAAATATTTATTAAACATTCCATCTCTTTTCCTTTATTTTATTTTTTATTGTTATGTAGAAAAATAAAAATATTCACAATATCCTATTTAAGATAATTAATTAATTAATTTTTATTGTTACAAGATTCTTTTAATATTTTATTTTCCCCTTTTATTTTTTTAATAGAAAAAAAATATATTTATTCAATATAATATTTTATTTATATTAACCATTAGAACAAAGATCAATGTCATAAAAATATAATATATATAAATAAATTTATTTCATATGTTGTTTCAAATTAAGGAAAAAAAATAAAATAAAATAAAATAAAAATGAACAATTCTTATAATTAATTAACCTTTAATAAAAACTGGTTATACATATATATATATATTTATTTATTTATTTATATTTTTTTTCCAGTTTCCAAATGGTAACAGTAATAATACTTATCTTTAAATAAATTGTGGTATATTATATCAAAGTGGACATATATATTATCAAATAATATTTTATAAATATATTCTTATAAATTAAAAGACTATTGTTTTATATGAATTGAAAAATGACATAAGTATTTGGTCATATTATTCTTTTATTTATTCCTTTTAATTTTTTTTTTTTTTTTTTTTTTATGAAATAAAAACATTTATGAATTTAGTTGTATATATAAAAATGGTTAAGTTATATTTATTCCTTCTCTCTTTTTATCAGTACACCCAAAAAAGGTGTTAAAAAAAAAAATAAAAAAAAAATAAAAATATATATATATATATATAATATTTTATTTTTATTTTTTGGTAACCTAATTTGTTCAAATGAATAACAGCTATTAAAAATTATAAATATGTTATGTTTGGTGTTTTGATAAAATAATTTTATAATATTATATTAAGAAACACATATATGAAATATAATTAAAATGTTATTATAATAATATGTTTATCATATTATTATCTTTTAATTATATATATAATGTTGTGTATATTGTTTAAAACAATTCCGTGTGATGCTATAATAATTTAAACTTGTCAGCACGTGGAAAAATATAATATATATATATATATATATATATATATATATATATGTATGTATATATTTTTTTATATTAGAATGAGTATTTATTTTTATGTTTCACGTCAATGGATAAAATAAAAATAATTTTTAGTGACGATTTAAAATCCAGCACCATTTATGATCACCTTGATACATTTTTAAAAAATGAACAAGTAAACGATAAAAATGATACAAAATATAGTGACATGCTGTATTTTGAAGAAGTATATATAGCACATGAGCCTTTGACAGATATGGAAGGGATATGCTACATACATACAAATTATGTGTATAAATCTCACTTTTCTTTGACGAAAAAAAAAACAAATAAAGGAGATAGTGATGATATAAAAAGAAGTGATAGTATAAAAAAAAGTGATAGCATAAAAAAAAGTGATAGTATAAAAAAAAGTGATAGCATAAAAAAAAGTGATAGTATAAAAAAAAGTGATAGCATAAAAAAAAGTGATAGCATAAAAAAAAGTGATAGCATAAAAAAATATGAAGTGGCTCAAGGAACAAGCAACTTGTGGGATTTTTCTTCGTCATATTCATCAGATTCATCAATTAGTAATCGTTCTACCTCCCCTTTTGATAATGATTTTACTATATCTTACGAAAGAGAAAGGAGAAAAGAAGAAAATGTAGATGATACATATTATCTATCTTTAATATTAATGATTATTGATGAGAATTATTTAAAAGTTCAACATGAAGAATGTAGACATATGTTTTATAAAATCGAAAAATTACAAAAAGAATATAGAAATGTTCGTATTATATGTATATTAATAGGTATACGAGAAATATTAAATAGAGTTGATTATACAGAAAATTATTTATTTCATGATAAATCTTTTTTTTCTTCATCTATGATTTCACCTTTAAAAAGAAATAAAAATGAAAAATATAATGAGAAAAATATGATGATAATTAATAATAAAGATTTAGATAATATAATAGCTACTTTAATGGTACATTATCATATTGATACAGCTGAATTAGATAATATAAATCAACTAACTAAATATATATTTAAATGTTGTAAATATTTACATCAATCTAAATATAGAAAACTTTATTCTTATTTTAAAGTGAAACCACAAACAATTAATCATTTAAAAAATATAGATACTAATGATAAAAAAAATAATTTTAATTCTACTTGGACATCTCAATTAATGCAAATCAATGGTATATCTGAAGATGTTTCTAAAAAAATTACACAAGTTTTTAATTCACCATTCCATTTAATGACATATTTAAAAAAAAATAATGATGAAGATTGTTTAAAGGATTTAATTATAAATTCTTCATATGGGGACAGAAAATTAGGTAAAGCTCTCTCTCGAAAAATTTTTAGAGTTTTCTCTCCAAACGCAAATCCACATCACTTCGTTTCATAAATGATACACATATATATATATTATTATGATTATATAAATATATATATATATATATATATATTATTTATTTTTATTTTTTTTATTATTTTTTTTTTTTTTTTGATACAAAATATGCACAAACTTTTGGAGCATAAGGGTAAACACAATTTATTACATATACTATGAATGGGAGATTATAAATACCTTTTTTTTTTTTTTTTTTTTTTTTTTTTTTATTAAAGCACATATATATATAATATAATATATATATTATTATATTGTAACTTATTTGTAAATTACATTAAGAAAATGAAAAAAATTATACATATATAATATTTTATTTTAATTAAAATGAACTAAATAAATATATACATGGTAATATAAATATATTCACCTAACGTTAACAGTTAAAAGCTGTTATTGGGGAAAATGAAAAATTATTAAAAGTTATATATAAAATATATATATATATATATAATATATATATTATATATATTTAAATTTTATTTATTATATATATATATTTTTTATTTTATTTTATTTTTGTACCATATTGTTGATGAGAATATATTTTATCACATTAATTTATTTCTTTACATTATTATTTTCATTAACAAAATGTATTAAAAACAAGAACAGAAATAACATATCAAATTTAACCTGTACCTATAATTTGTCAAGGGTAAGAAATAGGCCTATACTTACCACAGGTACTAAAAGGAGAAAGATCAGGAATGACTTTTTTTTTTTAAACAACGACAGAAAAATGATATCATTATGTAAAAAAATTGGTATAAAGAAAAAGTTCTTATTCTCTAAATTTCAAGGGAAATATAATCTCTACTGTACAACAAAAAATGGTATGCATATAATATATAAATAAATAAATATATAAATATATATATATATATATATATATATATATATATATATATATATGTGTTATATTTTTTTTCTGTAGTTGAAAGGACGAGAATTAAAGACTTATTCAAAATGGATATAAAAGAAGCAGAAAAAAAAAATTTTAAAATATGCGGTTGGATAAAATCAGTGAGAACTGTAGGAAAAAGTTATTTTGTTTTTGTAGATATTAATGATGGTTCCTATTTTAAAAATTTACAAGTTATAATTGATGAGAAAATTCCAGACTATGATTATATTTTAAAAACATCTACAGATGATGCCATCGAATGTTTTGGAGAGTTAAAAGGATCCATAGGAAAAAAACAAAACATCGAATTGTGTGTATATGATATTTCAAAAAATCATTATATAAAATTATTTAAACAAATGGATCAGAACAATGTAGAGGAAAAGGAAAAAATTAATGACAACACAAACGAAAAAGATAACCACAATAATAATAATAATAATAAGGACAATCTTAATGATGATATTATTTTTACTAAGAACTCATCTGTTCATATAAATGAAGATAATAAAACAAAGGACGCCAAACAGAATAAAGAAGACTATTATGTTATATCCAAAAAATATCACACAAAACAATATTTAAGAAATTATCCTCATTTAAGAGCAAGAACAAAATTATATAGTAGCATATTTAGATTAAAATCAGATATAATTTTTGAAACTTTTAATTTTTTTAAAAAAAAAAAAAATTATACATATATTAATACACCCATTTTAACAAGTAATGATTGTGAAGGAGCTGGGAAATTATTTTATGCAACTACATTATTTGATCAACAAAATGAAAATAAAAAAAAAGAAGAAGATCACATGAAAAAAGAAATAACACATGAAACAACAACTAATATAAAAGAAAATTGTTGTAATCAAAAAGAACATTTAGAATATATATCAAATCATAAAGGTATATCGAAAAATGAAAATTTTAATGAAATGCTTTTAAAAAATGTATCTAATGATTATGTACCACTTAAAAATACAGAATCATGTAATAATATTTTTGAAAAAGATTTTTTTAAAAAGGCATGTTATTTAAATGTATCTAGTCAATTATCTTTAGAATGTTTATGTTGTTCGATAGGGGATGTATTCACTTTAAACCCTTCCTTTAGAGCAGAGAATTCAAATACATTCAGACATTTAAGTGAATTTCTGATGTTAGAAGTGGAACTAGCCTTTTCAAACTTGAAAGATATAATAGATGTTTCAGAAGAATATATCAAAGAAATGATTACATATGCCTTATACAAATCAGAAGATGTAAATTATCTAAATGAATATCATGATAAAGATTTAAAAAATAAACTAGAAAATATATTAAATAAAAAATTTGTTGTAATAACATATGATGAAGCAATAAATATACTGAAAAAAGAAAATGCTTTTTATGATATCCAATGGGGTAAAGATTTTTCATTTGAAGAACAAAAATATCTAGCGACAAATTATTTTAAAGCACCTGTTGTTATAATAAATTATCCAACTCATATAAAACCATTTTATATGAAATTAAATGAAGATGAAAAAACAGTCTCTTGTATGGATATTATTTTTCCAGATGTTGGAGAAGTTGTAGGTGGGTCTGAAAGAGAAATTAATTTGAATAATTTAAAAAAACAAATGAAAAATAAAAAATTAAATATGAAATTATATGATCCTTATATACAACTTAGAAAACATGGAAATATACCTCATGCTGGTTTTGGCATAGGTATGGATAGATTGATTATGTTCTTATCATCAATAAATAATATAAGAGATGTGGTAACCTTTCCTAGATATCCAGGTTCAATTTTTATGTAATATTATAATGTTCTTATGAATATGGAAATCATGACTATTTCATTATTTTTATTTTCATCACTATAAGTGTATATTTAAGTTAAAAAAAAAAAAATAAAAAAATAAAAAAAAAATAAAATAAAAATAAAAATAAAAGTATATTATATATGTGTTTATTTATTTATAATTTTTTTTATTTTATTTTTTTGTTTATATATATATGTATATATATATGTTTATGTTAAAACACTTTTGAAACCTTTGAAGTTTTATTGATTCATTTGAATAAACATTTTTATATCATTTAAAATATTGTCAATTTGATCAATGTCACAAGAGTGTAAGGAGACCCACTGGGCATAGAGAAGACTGTTATGTGCCAAGGTATTAACACACTCACCAACAATCTAAAAAATAAAACAAATACATAAATAAATATATATATATATATATTTTATTTATATCATGTTTATATTACATTTTCTGATGTCGTTTCAAATTTACGACATCGTTGGATACATTCATCACTCTTTTGCTTAAATTTATCAACAAGTTCAGAATTTCTGTTGCTGAAATTTAATAAATGATTAATCTTTTTCTCATATTCTGATTTGTTTATGACTTCTAATAAATTTTCACAAGAATCTTTTAAATTGTTATATTTTTCTGACACTTCAGTATTTATATTATTAACTGTTTCGAAGAAATCATTGGTTAAATTACATTCGTTGTACATCATTTGGTTTTTTTCAGCTATATAAATAAATAATAAAAAAAAAAAAAAAATGATCATAAAATGTTTATATATATATATATATATGTGTTATAAAAAATAAGTGTAGTGTTATTCTTTACACTTCAAATTTGAAGGATCCTTATTTGGTATGTCCACTGAAACGTTTTCCTTTCCTTCATTATTTTCATTTGAAATACTAAAAGGAAATATATGCACACATACATATATACATATATATTTATTTATTATAACAATGAATATGTATTATCTCTTTACCTTGAAATATCGATATATTTTAACCCTATTTCTTTTATTATATCGCTATCGTCTTGTACTTTTACATTTTCTTTTATAATTTTTGATCTGTTTAATTCTTCAATTTCTTGGTTACTCTCATTTTTTATTCCTTCAATGTGGTAGTATTGTTCATTGTGTCTTATGCTTTTTTCATAAAAGGGAAGAACATATATAAATAAAAAATATATAAATGTAACTAGTTCAATCTGTATATTCATATGGACAATTTTTTTTTTTTTTTTTTTTTTACAATAAAAATAGTACTTGAAATCTTTTTCCACACTATACTCATTTTCAGATATTCCATTTATATTTTTAGTTCTTAAAAATAAAAAATATTTATTATATATATATGAAAAGATTAAAAGGAATATAAATAAATAAAAATATAAATAAATAAATAAATATATATATATATATAAATATATATATATATTTATTCTTACATATCTTCTTCAAAAACAGTTCCGTTGTTATACGATTCGTTATTGAATATATCGTTCATGTTATTATTTCTAATAAAAAGAAGAAAAACATATATTATATATATATATATATATATATATATATATTTATTTATATTTCATTTGAATATTATAAAACTTGAACAACAACAACAATAAGAACAAAAAAAAAAAAAAAAAATTACTGTAAAGAATTTATATTATTTATCTCATTTTTTGTCAATTTATTCCACTCCATATTATTAAAAAAGTCTGAGTCTATATAATTGTGTGCAATATTTAAGCCTATGCTATTTAATGTATTTGAATTATTGCTCATCGGTTCGTCGTATATATTTTGTGAGGTATATAAACTTAAATAATTTTCTAAGGCCTCACTTCAGACAATAAAAAAAAAATATATATTTATATATATATATACTTTGATTTATATGAATATAATGAAATTTCTTTTATAAATAAATATACTCCCATATATATATATATTAAATTGATGATGTATTTTTTTTTTTTTTTACTTTTTATTTGAGATGTCTACATTAATGTTAACATCTTTTTCATCAGTATTCTCGAGAAAAAGTAAAGAATTTAATTGTTCATGATCCATCATATTTTCAAAATTTAAAGCAAGTTAATAAAACTTGATGAAGCATAATACATATATATGTATATATAATTGATGTCAGAAGAAGTTAACAGGTATATATACAAACAGTACTCATATAAATTCAACAAAAAGTTAAATATATATTTTTTTACAAACAACAAGAAATATAATAATATTAAAAAAAAAAAAAAAAAAAAAAAAAAGTCCCAAAATTCAAAATATAAAAGGGAAACTTAGTATTTATGGGTGAAAAGAATATTGATATATAAAAATTATAAGTAATTTGTATTAAGAATAAAAAATAAATATAAATAAATATATAAATATATGTAAATATATATATATATATATATTATTTAGATAAAAAGGTGTATATACCTTATTCTTAATGCTATTAAAATTTTTTTTTTTTTTTTTTTTTTGCCGTTTGGTAAGAGGTTTTTAATTAAATATTAAAAAAGGAGAAAAAGGACGGATTATATATCATAAAAATTACTAATACGTATTTAAAGGTAAATATATTTTTTTTTTTTATACATCCCTTTTGAATATTTTAAAAAAGTGAACCATAATATGATTTAATTTTCCATTTATATATAATTAGAAAAAAAAAAAAAAAAAGACCCATTGAAATGCCCTATTGAATTTTTTTATAAAGAAAAATATATAGATTACACCAGGTTATACACAATTATATAAAAAATAAAAGAAAAATTTTGGACAGGAATATAGAAGACAATAAAAAGTAATATATATATATATATAATATTATATATTTAATAACCATCATGTTTTATATTATTACACATTTATTATAATGTAGAAAATTATATATTCATTAATATAGAACAAGAAGAAAGTCAAATAAAATATGGGAGTATATAAAAAGATGACGAAATATCAAGGTAGTTTATTAACAATAATGAGGAAAAGAATCTAATCAATAAATATAAATATATATATAATATATATATAATATATATTATTTTTTTTCATTTGAACAATTTTGTATATAGTACTAATAATATACAATTGAAATTTCTAAAAAAAAAAATTAAATCAAATGATGTTTTTTTTTTTTTATACATTATTAAATACAATATAAATATATATATATATATATATATTACATTCTTTTTACAGTGATAAAGTAAATTTTTAAATATTAATAAAAAAAAAAAAAAAAAAAAAAAAATATACATATATATTATATATAATCATATTTATAATGTAAATATAAAATTTTTTTTCCTTTTCAAAATAATTTTTTTTTTTTTTTTCCCATTATATATAAAATAAATATAAATCTATTATATATATATATATTATTATATATATTATATATTCGCATTAATTAAAAAAAAAAAAAAAATTGATAAAGTAATGACATAAATTATTGATAACAAATTGATATTTTGAAATAAGTGAAAAAAATAAATATAAAAAAAACAATTCTGAAATTTTTTTTTTAAGGAAAATGAAAAAGTGAACAAAATTTTTATATTATATTATATATATAAATATATTATATATATATATAAAATAATAAAATATAACATAAAATTATGTATTATGTTATATATAATGATATAAACTATCCAAAATTGAAACATATATTTTTTAGAAAAAAACAAAATATTATATAATAATAATAATTATATATATATATAATCAAATACAAAGAAAAAGTTATAATAATATGAAAAATAATATTTAAGGTTTTTTTTTTTTTTTTTTTTAAAAGTAAATTTTTAGTAATTGAAGTTATATCAAAAGTATTATAAAAATGTAGTTATTATATTAAATATAATATACAATATTTTTTTTTTAATTTACTAACAACCTCATCAAATGTGATAATTATTTTATATATACATATAATCCTATTTGTTATATGTGTACATGATTGTGCTTTATTTATATATAACATATGTATTTTTTTATTAACATTTAATTTTTTTTTTTTTTTTTTTTTTTCATTTTTCTTCTTTTTTTTTCAAATTGTGATAAAAAAAAAAAAAAAATATGATCTATATATATTATAATGGAGGATGATAAAGATAACAACATAACAAAAGAAAATCTGAATGACGTTGAAAATAATCAACTTCCTATAATAGAAGAAAAAAATATAAAAGAGGAAGAAGTAAATGATGGGGGGGGAAATGTTTTAAAAAATGAAACCATATACAAAAATTTATACAAGCATAGTTATAATACGCAAGTATATAAAGATGAAGTGACACATATTCGTTTAAGAAATAGAGAAAATAAAAATTTGGATGAAAATAATTCGGATGGTAATAAAAATGTAAATAAGAAGAATGGATGTGTTGAGATAAATATGAATGAACATATTGATAAAAAGGAAGATGATGACAGTGATGGTGATGATTGTGACGATGATAGTGATGATGGTAGTGACGATGATAGTGACGATGATGATGACGATGATAGTGACGATGATAGTGACGATGATAGTGACGATGATAATAACAATGATAGTCACATCAATAATAATAATAATAATATTTCATCACATAGCGAGAGTGAAGAAAATATAAAAGACCATAAAATAGTCACAAACGATGAAGAAAAGAATATTAAAATAATTGAGATGTATGAAAAAAAATTAGAAAATGAAGAAATAAAAAAAAAAAATAAAGAAGAAGTTAACCAAAATAATAAAAGTCAAATAAGAGAAAGCATTTCTAAAATTTTTAAAGAATGTCCTACATCTAAACCGAAAATAATTAATGAAATAAATAAGGAAACAAAATATGATAATAATAATAATAATAATAATAATAATAATAATAAAAATAATAATTATAATAATAATTATTATAGTTGTAATAATATGAAAGAAAATAATCATATACATGGAGATAAAAATAATATATATGGAAATAATAATTATAGCGATTCTGAAAAAAATAAAAGTAGTGATACAGAAAAGAATAAATTAAAATTGAATAATAAGAATACTTTAAAAGAAGGTAGTCTGTTAAGATTATTTAGATGTGAATATTTTGATACCCATTTACATATAAGATATTTATATGATAGAAAAGAAGTTGGTGTACATGAATATTTAGTTAATTCTTTATATACTCAAAGAAAATATGAAGATATATTATTTTATTTACCTCAATTAAGTCAAATATCTTTAGTAAGATATGAATCGTCATCTCTTTATCGTTTCTTATTAGAAAAAGCTAGTAAGTCAATGCATTTTGCCTTAAAATTATCTTGGTTATATCATTCTATTGTTGAAGATAATTCTAGTAAATATAAAGATTTAGCTCAACGAATGATACAAGAAATTGAAATGGCTGTTGTTAATTGTAAACCTTTAAATAATGAATGTAAGTCTTTTGAAGAAAATAAACAATCTTATCTTCTTGATTTGGCTTATCCACTTTTATTCAAAAGAAAATTTATTTTAAAAAAAATTAAAACTAATGAAAAATTAAACAAAATAAAAATGTATAATAAATACCTTAACAATTCATATAATTCTTATACCTTAAAAAATCTACATGCTAGTAATCCAATAGAAAGTGACACTACATCATTTTTACGTAATTATAAAAATTCAAATGATAATACACCTTCTCAAGGGAAGAATAAATATAGCAATGATGATAATTGTAATATAGAGAAGAGGGAAGATAAACAAGATATTCAAAATGTATCTGCAGAGGAAATAGATATAAGTAAAAATCTAAAGGAAGTTAATACGTTAGATGAAAATAAAATATCACCTGAAAATAATCAATCAAATAATCAATCAAAGATTCAATCGGAAAAAAAAACACCTATATTAAAAAGAAAGAATTTAAAACAAGCACATACAACACCATGTCCTAAACTTCCTCCTTGTTATATTATAAATTCTGGCTCTTTATCTATAGCTAGGGCTAAAGTAAAATTACCTAGTACTTATTCAAAATTAGGTAATCCTTTAAGTTTTTCAAAATTTTCACTTCCTGATTTTAATTATAGTTATGATATGATAGAAGAATTACAACAGTTTTTTATGAAACAAAGACGATGTGATTATTTTAGTTTATTAAATAATTTTATCAATTTACTTATATCAGTATCTAATTTATTAGCTGCTGAGCCAGATATAGATCTACGTAATGAATTGTTAAGACGATTTATATATTCTTTAAATAGCTGGATGAATATGAGAAGATGTATTGTGGCTTGTTGTGAAAATATTTTTGCAATGACAGGATTATGTATCCCATTAGAAAGTATGTCTTCATCAACTTATAATCATGATACAAATAATCGTTTAAGTTATAATAATTTACAAATTTTACATTTTAATAATGAAGAATGTAAAATATTTTTCTCCAAAAAAAGAGCACCATATTTATTAATGTTTGAAGTTGCTGATTTGGATGAGGATATAAGTCATATTTCTGATAATATTTTTTATACCAAAAAAAGTTTATTTTTTAATCAAGATAATAAAAATAATGATAATAATAATAATAATAATTACAATTACAATAATAATAATAATAATAATAATAATAATAATTATAATAGTGATGTGCAAAGTAAAGAACCAAAAATGGTAAGACAAGAATATAGTAGAAAGAGCCTCATTTTGTCAAGAAATTTTTGCTGTTCCAAAAATTATGGATACTATGAAGAAAATATGAATACCTTCGATTATGAAAATAGAATAAGCTTAGAAGACAAAAAAAAAAAGAACAGTAAGAAAAAAAAATATGCAAAAGAACAAGAACAAAGTAATAATGAAAAATTAAAGGATAAAGAAAAAGAGAGAAAGAAAAAAAATATTTTAGATTTAAATTCTTTAAAAATGGAAGATATATATGTATATAATTGTATTGTAAATGATTTGAGAAGAGAAAATTTGATATCCTTTACATCAAAAGAGGATGAAAATATAGCACTTATAAAAAAATGTCTAGGACTAAAAATGGTAGAAAAAGAAAATGATGACAATGACGATGATGATGATAATTATAATGAAAAAAAAAACTTGGATGAACAACAAAATGGAAATTATAATAATGATAATAATATTTATCATGATGAAAAAAAAAAACTTCAAACAACAAATGATAATTTATCATCGTCATCATCCTTTGGTGTTAAAAAAAATTATTTATTAAATTCTAGATCTGTTTCAATGCCAAGTTATTTGAATAATAGTGTTGAAAAATGTGATACGAGTTCATATGATAATACAAGTAATAATGTAAAAACATCTATGGAAACTATAAGTAGTGGTATAGATGATATTCTAGTTGAAAAAAATATCGAGAAGAATGAAACATATGAAGAAATGAAGAGAAAAAATTCAAATAATGAATTTATTGATTATAATGAACATATGGTAAAATTATCTCCATATTATGCAAGAACAAATAATAGAGAAAAAAATAAAAATGATGATATTGATAATAGCGATGATGATGGTGATGATAATATAATAAATAGTTATAATAATAGTATGAATAATAATAGTTGTAATAATAAACAAGATAATACAATTAGTAACTTCCCAAATAATATATTAGATTTGAGTGAATATTTTAAACCTGAAAATTATTTGAATGAAGAATTTAAAAAAAAAAATTCTAAAATTATTAAAAGATTATTATGGGGTGAATTATTTGAAGAAAAAAAAAAAAGAATAAGAAAAGTATCTCCTTATGGAAAATTAAAATCATGGGATCTAAAATGTGTTATAATAAAAGGTGGAGATGATTTAAGACAAGAACTATTAGCTTCCCAACTAATTAAACAATTTAAAATTATATTTGAAAATGCTGGATTACCATTATGGTTAAGACCATATGAAATACTTGTAACAGGTTCAAATTCTGGTATTATAGAGTATGTTAATGATACCTGTTCAGTTGATTCTTTAAAAAGAAAATTTGGAGCAGATAGTATATCGACCATTTTTAATATTGTCTTTTCTGATTATATTTTTGAGGCAAAAAAGGTAACAAATAAAAAAAAAAAAAAAAAAAAAACATATATAAATAAATAAATAAATATATATATATATATATTCATATGTATATATAATTTTTGTAGAACTTTATTGAGAGCCATGCTGCGTATTCTTTAATTTCTTATCTACTTCAAGTAAAGGATCGACATAATGGAAATTTACTCTTAGATTCAGATGGTCATTTAATACACATAGATTATGGTTTTATGTTAACTAATTCACCTGGTAATGTGAATTTTGAAACATCTCCATTCAAATTAACACAAGAATATTTAGATATTATGGATGGAGAAAAATCAGACAATTATGAATATTTTAGGAGACTTATTGTTAGTGGATTTCTAGAGGCAAGAAAACATTCAGAAGAAATTATTCTTTTTGTTGAATTGATGATGCCAGGTAATTTTTATAATGCACATAAAAGTGGATCAAAAATTTTTTTATTACATAAATGTATGTATATATATATATATATATGTATGTATGTATATTTCTTATTTTCCTTTTCAGCTTTAAAAATACCATGCTTTGCAAACGGTACACAATTCTGTATAGAATCCTTGAAAGAAAGATTTATGACCAATCTGACAGTCGATGTGGTAAAAAAAAAAAAAAAAAGAAACTAATTTATTTATTGAAACAATCATAGATATGTTACATAAATATACATATATATATATATATAATATTTTCATTTTATTATTTTTTCTTTAGTGTATTCAACGAATTAATGCCTTAATTGAAGCGTCCATTAATAATTTTCGAAGTGTCCAGTATGACTATTTTCAAAGAATAACAAACGGAATTATGTGAATCATTACAAATTTTTTTTTTATTATTTTGTTAAAAAAATGTTATATATTAACCAAATTAATATATATATATATTATATATATGAAGAATTAAAATATTTATAAATTAAATTTTAATAAAAAAAAAAAAAAAAAAAAATTAAGGAATTAAATTAAAAATATATATTTTAACAGTTTTATAATAAAAATATTAAATATTAATTTATAGAATGTTTTTTTTTTTTTTTATTTTCGTATTATTCTTTATATTTCTTTTTTGTTTATATATATATATATATTATATATATATTTAAATATATGTGTAATACCTTTTATGCGTATTTAATGTGTATATATAAAAAATCTACTATACAACAATATATTATCTTTTTACAACAAATATGTTTAACCTCTTTTTTTTTTTTTTTTTTTTTTTTTTTTTTTTTTTAGTTTGTATATGAATATCTCCATTTTATATATATATATAATAATTCAAAAAATACCACCATGATCATAATATATATATTTTGTTTATTTATTTATTTAATTTTTTTTTTTTTTTTTTTTTTACTATTTATTTATATATATATATTTTTTTTTGTCATTATATTTATTGTGAAACCAATTTATTATTATTTTAAAAAATACAATTTAATATAAACATTAAAATTTGAATATAGTAGTAAAGGTATATATAATTTATATACATAAAATGTATATTTTGATATGAATAAAAAAAGAAAAAGATAATTAATAGCTGATCATTTTTATGAAGTAAAAAAAATAATTGTATGGGATAAAATATATCTCATAGTGAGTGTTGGTATTAATATGTGAATAAATAAATAAATAAATAAATATATATATATATATATATAATATACCTATTAATTTATTTATTATTTTTTCTTGTTTGTGTTACACCTTTAAATGAACCTGGTTTATAGTTTGATTTACTTTTTTTAAATTTGTTGTAAAAAATGTCAGAAAATGAAAAAGCTTCATCAAGTGAAGAGGTAGCTGAAAATTCTAGAAATAGATCTCATAAGAGAAAGATAGATGAATTATATATACAGAATGAGATTGATAAATTAAATGTTGATGAATTAGTTCAACCAGAACAAAACAATGCTTTAAAAAAAGTGATAAAAACAGATAGAAAGATTGTTATAAATTTAGATGATAAAATAACAAAATTACAAAAATGTTGTCAATATGGAAAGCAAGTATCTAAAATTATAAATTTCAAAGCTGAAGGATTAAGTACTATATCATTAAAAGAAAAATTAAATTTTATATTAGATACATTTAATGAGAATTTTTCTGATAAAACAAATAATAATAAATTAGATTTTATAAAAGTATCTAATTATTTTAGTATGAATACATTTTCTTACTGCTCTTTAAATTATGATACTATACCTTTACATTTATTTATGTGTAATAATGATAATTCTTTTAATTTAGAATTAAAAGAAAAAAAAAATTACAATAGATCAAAACAAGTAAATAAAACATATAAAAAATTAAAAGATTATGAATATGAAAAAGGACCAGAAATCAAATTAGAAACATATGAACAATCAATGAAATTAAAAGATAAATTAAAAGAATTAGAAAAAATAAAAAAACATGTACACTTTATAAATTTTATTATAGATACAGATCCTATCAATGGTTATAATGAAACTACATTTAAATTATTTTTAATTACTCTACTTATATCTAAAGGACATGTCGAATTCTATAAAAATGAAAATAATATACTTTGTATTAAATCTAGTAATATTTTTGAACAAAATAATCAACAAGAAGAATATATATATGATCAAAATAAAAACAAACAAAAAAAAAATCAAGCCCTTTTAACTTCATGGTCTTATGATAAGTGGAAAAAATTAGCTACACACATAAAAGATAACTAAACCATACAAACAAACTCTAATAATATTAAATTTACAAAATGTATTTGCATAGGTATATACATATATATGTGTGCAAATATGTAAAATATTGAAATATATCTCAAATATATTATATATGTATGTATATTTTATTTTTTTATATATTATATTCATTTCATTTTAAATCCAAAAATGTTTTTCAATATATTTATATATATATATAGTTTCCCATTAATCATTCTGGTTTCATATTATTAAATATATTTATTCAATTATTAATTTTTTTTAAATATTTTTTTTTTTTTTTTTTTTTTTTGTCTTAATTTTTTTGTAAAATGTATTAATGGTAAAGATATGTTTATAATTATCAATTGTACAAAAAATAAAAATAATAAAACAATGAAACAATAAATTAATGAAATAGTAAAATATTCAAATATAAATAAATATATATATATATATATTTATATGTAATATTATTATTATTTTACTTGTTATTTTTGTTATACGTTATATTTTGTCTGGCATTATACAATTTAATATATACACACAAACAAATTATGCTCCCTTCATAATTAAATTAAACACAAAATATTACACATAAATAAATAAACATAAATATATATATATATATATATAATACATTTAAGTGTCCTTTATTTTTGGTAGAGATAAGATAAAGGGATTTATATTCATAAATATTCAACCTACATATATTAGCACATTTTTTTGTTCAAATGGAAAATTATATAAGGAATAAAAACGAGGAAAACTTAGAATATATAAAAAATAATATAGGATATGTATTAGCAAAATCTTTATTGTTAACCATAAAGACAGACACACAAGGTAACAAATAAATAAATAAATAAATAAATATATATATATATATATATATATAATATATTTATGTGGGGGTCCATATTATCTATACTGTTACAAAATAGATAATAACAGTTGTTATATATTTTGTTCGTACCCTCAGAGACATTTAAAATAAATATAATATATATATATATATATATATATATATATGTATGAACCTATAATTGTATTAATACATTTATATATTTATGTGTTTTATGTTCACCTATCTTTTAGATCCCCTTTCAATCATAAGGAAAAACTTACATAATTTTGCATCGTTTAATGAAGAGAAAAAAAAGAGAAAGGAAATTTTAATAAAGAAATTAAACTCGAATAATATAAAAATACATGATGAAATAAATAAAAACTTCACAAAAAAAACGATGAAAGATCTTTATCATTTTTTAAATAATGAAGACGTAATGGATATAAATGCTTCAAATGAAATGTTGTGTTTAATGAAAAATATTTTTGAAGTTGAAAATGTATATATAGGAAAGAAATATATAAAAGAAGGAAAAAAAAAGAAAAAAAACAAAAAGATATGTAATTATAAAAATTATATTGTAAAATTTTTTAATACAACTGAAAATTGTGAACTTCATAATCAAATATTATGTAATGAGGATGATATTAATAATTTATTTATTATTTTAGATAATACAAAAAAAAGAAAAAAAAAAAAAAAAAAATTCCATTTTGAAAAAGGCTTTATGTTTAATAACTTTATAAGAGGCACTTATACATATGATTCTTTTAATGATAATTTCTTTTCCTCTGTTAATCCGTTTTATGCGAATGTAGATTCTCTCAAAAGGTTGAAAAGTAATATAAGGGCAAGGAAACAAAAAATTAAGGGGAAAGAAAGGGAAATTAAAAAGGGAGACGATGATGAGGAGGAAAAAGAAAATGAAGATGATGATGAGGGAAAAGAAAATGAAGATGAAG
>NC_041697.1:345000-435000 GCF_900097015.1 Plasmodium sp. gorilla clade G2
ACGTTCATATTATTTTTATCTATAATTATAGGATAGTCATTTAAATTATTACTATTACGATTATTGTTACAATTAATATTATTATTATGAATATTATTATCATTATTGTTTGTTTTAAAAAAACTTTTCACATTATCATTATTCATAAAATTACCATTAGGCAAATTTTTCATATTATTATTATTATTATTATTCATATTAGGTAGGTTCATAGTTAGATTACGATTTACGTTAATATTTTTTTTATTACGATAATCCATTTTATAATAATTATTATTACGATCATTCAATGAATTATTAGAAGGAGATATAGTTTGTTTGTTATAATATCCATTATTATAATTTTCATTTTTTGGTATATCATTTTTTATATTATTATGTTCTGATAAAACATCATATAACATATAATTAGAAGAATTATTATTAATATTATTATTTAAAGAATTATTATCATTTGAATGAATATTATTTAAATTTATTACATTACTAAATTTACGATTTTTAGTATCATCTCCTTTTTGAGTACATTTATTACTATTACCATTATTTAGAATGAGATCTATCATTTTTTCATCAAACTTATTTAAATGTATACTATTAATCATATTACTATTATTATTATTATTATTATTATTATTCGTACCGTTATTTTGTAATTCGTTTATATTTCTTTCTCTTCTTTTATCTTTTTCTGTTTGATGATCACCTTCTTTATTTTGATAATAGTTATTATTTATATGTCCATCAATTTTTTCTATGATATCATTCATTTTGTTCACACTATTAATATCATTATTGTTATTAGCTTTATTATTCATTATGGATGATATAGATAAATCATAATTATTTACATAATCAAAATTATGAAATTTATTATAACTTATTTTTTTTTCTTGGCTGCTTTTTCTATTTTGAGATGATATATGTTGTCCTTCTGTTTCTTCATTTTGATTTTCTTGTTCTTTCAAATAATTTATAATATTATCATTTGAATTAAAAACATTGTGTACATTAGTTTCATTCAAAAAATTCGAAATATTCTTACTATTAAAATTATTATTATGATATGAATTTTTATTATTATCATTATTCATTTGTTTATTATTAAACTGTTTATTATTCATATAAGTTTCATTTTTATTTTCATTTAATATATTATTTTTACAAAATGTTGAGACTGTATCTTCTTGTTCTTTATTATTATGTATATTTTTTTGGTTGTAAGTATGCATCTTTTCATTATGATTGTTTAGAGCATCGAATAGTTGTTTATTCATGGATATATTATATACATAATTATTACTATTACTATTACTATTATTATTCAAAGTAGTTTCTATATCCATATTTTTATTTGTTACAATTGGACTATTCATTTTATCTATAAAATTCAAATTATTTATAGTATTATTTTTTATCATTCCATAATTATACATATCATCTTTTTTCAACTGTTCATTATTATAGTCCATATTATCATGAGGTACCATTTCTTTTATTTTATTTGGAGCATATAAAAAATCTTCATTTCCTGTCATCATATTTTTATTTCTATGTAATTCTAATGAATTATCCACTGAACTATCATTGACAGAATATATATCATCAAACGTGTTTAATATTGTTTTTCTTTTATTTTGATCATCATCAGAAATATTATCAAGATTATTATTATTTTCATATAATAAGGGTAACTTATTACCATTCGTCATATTAATATAATGATCATTATCGTGTTTCAATTTAAGAACATTCGAAGAATTCAAAGTACTTGTATTTGTAACCTCCTCTTTTTTTATATTATAACCATTAATAATATTAGTACCATTATCATTTCTTATTTTTGGCATATTAAACATTGTAGATTTATTAATATCATCATATATAAAACTTTTATTATTAAATTCATTATTCTCTGTATTCAGTACATTTTCATTTTTCTTTATATCATGAAAAGAATTAAAAACTTTATAATAATCAATAGGGTTATCATTTTTTTTTAAAACAACATTTAAATTGTCTAAATTTAGAATGGAACTATTAGATTTAGGGTTAATATGATTTAAATTATGAAGACTATCAAATTGTTCTTCCTTATTATTACTATTATTATTATTATTATTTAGGTCAGTTTTGAGGTTTGGTTTATTACTTATTTCATTTTTAGTACTTTGAATATTACTCATATTAACGATCATATTATTTTTTTTATCATTTTCATTTTGTTTTTCATTTTCCTGTTTATTACTTTTAAATATGTCATTCATCAAACTGTTAACATAATTGTCATCACCCATTGATGATATATCATCCATAGTAGTGTTGTTCATATTTTCTTTCTTTCCTTTATGAAATAAATTCAAATAATTTTTTTGATCATTTATATAATTATTTTCAAGAAAACCTTTTATATATTTCATAAAAGAATCATTATTCCCACTAAAAGAATTAGTACTAAAAAACATAGACATATTATCATTATTTGTGATAGTACTATTAACATCATCTTGTTTTAAATTATATATTTCGTTTTTATTATTATATTTCTCATATTCCAAAGGATTGAAAATATCTTTTCCATTAGAATAATTATTTTCATCAGAATTTTTCTTTTCATTATTATGCATATTTTTATTATTTGTTGCAAAGAATTTATTACAATTCACATCTTCATTATTTAAAAATAAATTAAAATTATCATCTATTAAATGTTCATTTGAATCATAATTTTTTATTTTATTATCATTTTCTAAACTTTTTTGGCTTAATGCATTATCTTTAAAAAGAGAATTCTCTTCTATTAACATATTAACTACATTACTATTATTACGCATATTTTCATTATTACTACCATCAACAATATTATTACAGCTAGCATTTGTTGTTCCACTATTACTATAATTTATTATACAATCATTATTAATTTCATTTTTATTTTTATTATTATTACTTACAATATTGTCAATATAATCATTATTGATATTATTATAATCTTCATGTTCCTCTTTTTTAAAACCATTCTGATTTTCTTTAGCACAACACATATAATTATAATTATTCACATTATTATTTTTTTCGCTACTATCTTTTTTAAATTTGTCATCATCTTCATCAACATTATGATTAATCTCATCAAGGTTTTCATTTTTTATAAGTTCATTATAAATACAAGTAAGATTATTTACACTCTTTGAATAGTTCTCTGTGTTTTTTATTTTTTCAATTTTACTTTCTTCTATGTTTGTTATTTTATAGGAACCATTTTTATTATTATATTCATTTTTTTGTATATCATAATTATTATTTATATGAGTTATATCTTTAATCTCATTATCTATCATCATTTCATTTACAAAATGATTGGTAGTACTTTTATATTTATCATCATTTTCTTCTTGTGTTGTTTCATGACAGAATGATGCCATATTATAATATACATTATCATTCATATTTTTTCTATCAGCATTTATATTATTACATAAATTATTGTTATAATTTTGATCCATATCATTCACATTTAATGTTAAATCATTATCATAATAAGAATTAAATATTATATTATTTAAGTTGTCATATTTATTTTTATTACTTTCTTGGTCGTTATTTATTTTATAATCAAAATTTAATAAATCATTTGAATATATATTAAAATTCTTCATAAGCATTTGTATATATTTCTCATCTTTACAATTTGAATTTGAAGAAATATTCTTAAAAATATTTGAACTTTCGACAAGATAATTTTTCATTTCATCACAATTACTCATATTATTAACAGTACTATTATTGTTACTATTTATATTATTATTATTGTTACTACTTATATTATTATTACTGTTACTATTTATATTATTATTGTTACTATTTATATTATTATTTTCTTTTGACAGAATAACCCTAGAACCCATGTGTTCTTCCTCATTATTATTTAATACATTAGGACCATTACTTTCTTTATTATATATATTTCTATGATTGTCTACACAATTTAAAGCAGATAAGTTGTATTCTTTAAATAAATTCACTTCTTTAAGATTATAGGATTCATAAGATTCTTTTTCTACATTATTATTATCCAAATTTTTATTTTCTATTGGATGCATATCATTTAATAATATTTCTTCTCCTTCTTTTTTCATTCGTTCATCATCAAAATTGTTTAAATGATCACTATAAAGATTTAACGGCAATTTGTTCAGGCATTTTTCATTATTTTGATATTTGTCTATCACATTATTATTATTATTATTATTATTATTATTACTATTACCATTTGTGTTATCTTCATCATTACTTTTGTTTTTATTGTTATTATTATCAGGTGATCCATTTTTTTTGTGTAAATTATTATGATGGGAATTCATAAATATGTCTCTTTCAACATTCTTTGAAATATCATTTATACTAATATCATTAAAATTGTTAAAATTATTAAATGGATATTTTAAGTTCTCTTTTAGATTATTTGATATGGAGGAACTATCATTCATATTGTTCAACTTATTATTTCCTAGTTTCATTTCATAATTATCATTCCATGGATTATCTGATGTAATACAAGAATTCAATGAATTATTTATATTTTTTTCTTCATCTATAAGATTTTGATCCTCTAGTTTTTTTTTAATACTTCCAATAATATCACTTTCTTTACTTATAACAGAATGAGCGTTCACCCCACTTTTCTTCATATCCTTATAATATTCAATGGTATCTCTATATGTATACATTTTATTATCGAAAGAAGGTGATATTTTTTCATTAACATGTCCCATATTATTATTTTCAACACAAATGAAATTATTACAATCATTTTTGTTTTTATGAACAGAATTATTTCTATTATTATTATTATTATTATTAAAATTATTATTATTGCTGTTGTTGTCACCTGTGAAATGCTCATAACTCATAATTTCATTAATCATATTTTCTTGCTCTTCTTCATTTATATAAAAATCAACTTCTTTTTTATTACTTCCATTCAACATAACGTCATTCTTCTCTTTAGAAATATTCATATTTTGAGTGTACATGAAATTTTTATTTTCATTTAATGCTCCAAGGTAATTCGGATTAATATTATTAAAAGAGTTTATATTTTTATTATAATAATTTTGATTGTTTATGTTAAGATGATGATCATTATAAAATGTACCCTTATTATTATTATTATTATTATTATCATCTGATGAGGAATGATTCCTTTCATAATTGTTGGTTACCTTCATTTTATATTCATCATTCATATTACTAGTGTTACCAATGTGATTAGAAATACTATTATCATTTTTATGCATATCACTATTTCTATAAGTATAACAATTTTTATTATTATCATTATCAACAATATTCATACTCTTTTCTTTATTATCAATACTAACATTATTTTCATTGATATCAAAATTATTTACTTCTCTTTTTTCGACACCCGTTGATTGAACATTATTTATATACATATGATTAAACCCTATAGATGAATCCACAAATATGTTAGGATTATTTCCTTGTGTGATCAACTTTTCTTCGTTTGATATATTTCTAATATTTCTAATTCTATTTTCTACGGTACATAATTTAGATGACCTTTCTAAAAGATTCTTTTTTATTTGCACTTTCGTGTCTTGAAAATAATTATTCTCACTAACCATATAATTACCAGTATTTTCATTAGTTATATTTTTCATTTTTGCATTATATAAATTAACTCCCTCAGGTTCTGATAATATTTTATTATTTTCCATCTTATTCAAACGTCAAATGAAGAAGAAAAATAAAAAAAAAAAAAAAAAAAAAAAATATGGACACCGAATATTTTTATGTTCTTATAATGTAGAAAGAAGTGTACAAAAGATTATGAGAGAAAAATATGGATATATAATAAAATAATACAAAGATATAATAAATATAGAAAATATATATAGATAAATATATGTATACATAAATATATATATATATATATATATATATATTAAATAATGTATTTTTTTTTTTTTTTTTTTTTTTTTTTTAATTTGGTCTTGTTAATTTTTCTTTTTTTTTTTTTTTTTTTTTTCATACAAAAAAACTTATGTTTTAAAAGTACTTTTCTAATTTATAAAGATACCATTAAAACACGTATACATTTAATTAAAGTAATAAAATATAGGAATTATTATATATGTATATATAATGTACGGTTATACATAATATTAATAATAAATGAATATTTTTCATTTTTTTTTTTTTTTTTTTTTTTATATAAATATATATGTAATTAATTTAAAATAAAACATGTAAATTATATAATGTCCATATAATATATATATAAATATTTATTTATTCATATTTATGTATACATATACATTTTGTAAATTAGTTTTTTTTTTTTTTTTTTTTTTTATTCTTTTTTTAAATATATTACACACTGTTTAAATATACATATATAAATATATGCTTATTTATTTTTAATTTTTTTTTTTTTTTTTTTTTGTTCATTATATTTAATTAATATGTTATATATTCACTTCTACACATAATATATATACAAGTATGTATGATACTCCTTACACATATAAATACACATATATAAATATGTACATATATATATATATATATATATATACATACCTATATATACATGCATATTTACATATATTCGGAGAATATAAATTATTTATTGGAAATAATAAAGATATTTCATACTGTTTAAATTATCAGATCAACACAACAAAAAAGGAAAAAAAAAAAATTTTATATTATATTATATATATATATAATAATTGAAAAACGTTTTAAATTATAAAAAAAAAAAAAAAATTTATATAAATATAATATATATATATCCAAAAACTAAAAATTGTAATTCCAAGAAAAAAGGGATAAAAATATTATAATTCTATTACACGATATTAAAAAAAAAAAAAAAAAAAAAAAAAAAAAACCTTCACGTATAAACACATAATCACAAATATATAATTAATCACAGACATGCACATAATAACAATAATCTATGTATCCTTATCGATATATATTTTTTTTTCAATCCTGAAAAAGGATAATTAAAAAATAAGCATACATACATATATATATATATATATATATATATATATATATATACAATTTTATAAATACATTTAAGCATACATATAAATATATACATATAAAGTTACATATATATCATATATACATGACATTTTTATTATTATTCCAGATCAAAAAAATAAAATATAAATAAATAATATATTATATATATATATATAAAATTATGACAAATTTTTTCAATAATTTTTATGCTTTATTTTTTATCTTTTTTTTTTATCTTTTTTTTTAAATTTGCCAAAAAAACTAAAAATCGAAAAAAAAAAATTTATATATATAAATTAACATAAATTGTATTTTTTAATGGATATTAAATTAAAAAGGATTTAAAAAAACGACATGAAAAATAGACAGATTGACAATATTATATATCAAAAAATATAAATAGAAAAATATTTATATATAGATGGTAATTATATTTATTATATGAATTTTTACATGAACATAAATTATTATTTAAAAAAAAAAAAAAAAAAAAAAATACTAAATTTTATATTTTTATATTGAACATATATATATTATATTACATTATATATATGAATTAAATATAATTGAAAATTATGGAAAATAATTATCATTACACTTATTCAAAAAAAAAAAAAAAAAAAAAAAAAAAAAATTATATATATATATATATATATCCCTGATGCAGTAATAAAAGTTGTAATTTCTATATATTAAATATATATATTTATAAAAAATTAATTTAATAAAATAATTTATTTCTAATATATAAATAAAGAAAAAAAAAAATTATATATAAATAAATATATATATATATAATTAAATTTTAAAAATAAAACAATAAAATCAAACATTATTTAGTATGCTTAATATATAAATATTATATAAAATTATAATGAATAAAATATTTAATTGTGACGACGTTGTTCTATACATATAATATATTTAAATATATATATTAATATATATATATATATTTTTCTTATATATAAATATTGACAATGTTCAAAAATATTAATGCAACATGTACATGTAAATTAAGGGGTACTTTGTATTGGGTACGTATTTCAATGCATGTCCAGTACATATAAAAAAAAATACATGTATATGTATATATATATATATATATATATATATAATGTATTCATATAATATACACAAGATTATGCATATGTATGTTTACATATAAACATATATACATTTTGTATGTATTATTTATAAAATATATAATGAGCTTTATATAAGGTATTATTAATAATTTATATTGTCATATATACTTTTTTTTTTTTTTTTTTAGTGTGTACTCATTTATTTATATATTAATATATATATATATATATTATATATATAGGTACATATATGAAATAAAAATAAATATATATAATTATATATGAATATTATTTTAAAAAATTATTCAATAAAAATAAAAAATCCATAAAATGTGTGAACTCTATAATAATATTTAATTTTTTCTTTTCTTTTTTCTCTTCTTACTTTTTTTTTTTCTTTTTTTTTTTTACTTATTTCTTCTCTTTGATTTTTTTTTTTTTTTTTTATTCTTTTGATGCTTTATTTTTATATAATATCAAAAATATAAGATAAAACATAAAGTTTAAATTATTACATATTTATATATATATATATAAGAATTACTGTTAAGTATAAATATATTATTTATAAGTGTAATTTGTTACTTATTAAAACTTCATAAAAAAAAAAAAAAAAATTATTAAATTATATAATTAATAATAAAATTTTATTTAAAAAAAATATTGAAATTAATAAGATCAAAAAAAAAAAAAAAAAAATTAAGCCAAAAGGATAAAATAAAAAGTAGTAAAGAAAAAATATATATATTACATATATATTACTATATATATATATTTCTTTAAAATGTGTTCAAGTTTAAATGTATATCATCATATATATAATATATGTATATGTATATATATATATATATATATGTATGTATATATGTCTATGTATAAAATATAATAATGTATTTTTATAAATTATTATTCATATAAAGTTTTTTTATTTTATTTTATTTTTTAGTAATTATATATGTATATGCTATTAATATATAATTTCATTATTGAATATAAATACAAAAGTTTCTAAATCCTTTCTAAATTATTTACAAATATATATTATTTAATTTCTAAAAGAAAACAACAATGTGTTTGATTGTTTTTTTATTATTATAATTATTATTTAAATTTCTTTTTTCAAAAATTATATATTATATTACACTTTTTTTTTTTTTTTTTTTTTTATACATTTAAAAATTAAAAACTTTCTCATACTTGTGTATACAAAATATATACATGGAATGAAAATAGAAAAAATATATGTATATAATGAAGTACAATAATAAAATATGATGAAATAAAAAAATATATATATATATATAATATTATATATATATATATATATTTTTTTTGGAATATGAATATTATTATATATATATATATATATGTATGATGTAAATAATTATATATATAATGATGATCAATAATGAATTTTTATTACTAGAATTTTTATAATAATAGTTTTTTTTTTTTTTATTATTATTGTGAGTGTGCAAATATATTTTTTGAATATTCTTTTTTTATATTTAAAAATAAACATTAGGTGCAAAAAATATATATATATTTATATATATATTATAATATGTATATATAAATTTATATATGTGTATTTATAATATATATGATATTTAATATATAAACTTACAAAGATGAATATAAAAAGTAAAGAGTAATATAATAATACATGTCTTCATAAAAATATATACTTAAAATGAAATATATATATATAATTTATTATATATATAATATATGAGTTAATTTTATATATATTACATATTATATTTTATATATATAATTTTTTATATACATATATATATAAAATAAATATACTCGCACTTTAATACACTTTTCTTTTTATTTTGCATGTATTTATAAATAGAAAAAAATAATCAAAAAAATATATATTTTTTTATGATTCATTTTATAGCATTATATGATTTTCATAGTAAAAATATGCTAGAACTTATATTGAATATTATATTGTTTAATAAAATACTCAAAATTGAGTATATATATATATATATCATATATATATGTATATATATATAATATAATGTATATATATATAATATAATATAATGTATATATATATAATTTAATTCTAAAATGAAAAAAAAAAAAAAAAAAAAAAAAAAAAAGTTCAAAGAAAAATTAGAAAAAATTAATATATATATTATTATATATATATATATTTATTTTGCAATATATATGTAATTATAATTTATGATTTAATATAAATCTATTAGCATATACACTATTTCTTATAAAAAAAAAATATATCATTATAATAATATTGAATATATAATCTAATATTTAACTAAAGCTTGTTTTTACAAATTTTAAGTTTGTTAATAATTAGCAAATAAAATATATAATAAACAGGTGTAATATAATATATTATATATAAGTATATATTATAACATGTGTATATATATATATTATGTTTATATATAATTTTTTCCTTACTCATAATGTATTAAATAAATAATATATATATATTTATTATATATGTGTATATGCTTAAAATGTATACTATGATATATTTTATTTATATATTATTAATATTACAATATTTACTTTGTTTATATAAAAAATTTATTGCTCCCCCTCAAATATAAATAGAAAAAGAAAAAAAAAAAAAAAAAATTTATAACATTTCAATATATTAAAATTACATTATAAATTTTATAATAAATGATCAGAGTTTATAGTGTATATGTAAATTTTTCTATATACAAACAATATAAATATATATATATATATATATATATTATATATTTGTAATGAAAATTATAAGATGTGTTTAAGAAATTACTTTGATTTTTTTTTTTTTTTATTATTATTTTAAAAAAAAAAAAAAAGAATTTTATATCTAATATATATATAACATCATTAAGAATATTCTTTCAAAAATATATATGCTATATTATGTAAACCAAATACAAAAGCTTTTTCTACTTTTTATAAATGTTATTAAAAGATATTATTTTATTAATTCATTGCATATATTATATATATAAATATATATATATATATATATATTGCTTCAATACACTTTTTATAAATATTTAACATATCTTATTACCTAAAGATTATATAAAACAAAATAAAAGAGTTACATAATTTAATAAATATACAGCAATAAATAAATACATGAGGTCCATTTAACATATATATTATTTAGAAAAAATAATGATATATATATATAATATAATATATATATATATTTATGTGTGTGTTTATATTTATTACACTTTAATTTTTTATTTTTATTAGCCTTTCTTACAATATATCTATCCCTTCACCATAGTATTTAGATAATCTAAAATAATAGATGGACCTTTATTTTTATTATTTATTTATTTATTTATTAATGATTCAACAAAAATAGAACAATAATTATTTAATTATCTATATGTTTATGTGTATATATGTATGTATATTTTTTTATTTTATTATATTTAATTGCTTGTACTATTAAAATTATAGTTACTTTTATAATCATTCCAAACGTTAATTAAAATAATAACCACATTTACATATTTTAATAACACAAAAGGGATTATATAATTAAAAAATTATAATTATTATAATTCTTTTTTTCAATTTTTAAACAATATTATATTGTATAGCGTATGTTACATATTCATTAAAAAAAAAATATATATATATTTATTTATTTTATTGTCTTTTAAAATGATTTAGGTTATTTTAAATACCTTCATATTTTTTTTAATATAAAAATGTATGGAGTCATAACATATGTTAATATAATAATATACCTTATGAATAGAAAAGAATAAAAAAAAAAAAAAAAAAAAAGGAAATACGCTCCTTCTTTTTAAAAAATGTTACCCTTAATTAATGATCCATTACAATAACAAAAATAATCTATATTTAGAAAAACAAATTTTTATTAATATATTTCTCTCTTTCAGTTTTATTTTATAACCATATGAACTGAACAAATTTTTACAACAATTCAAAAAAAAAAATTTGTCGTATAATTATATTATTTCATAAAATATATATATATATATATATATATATATATCTTATGAAGGAATATATTTTTTGTTTTTATTTTTTTCATTATAAAGTATTTAGAACTTATACTTTTATTTATCTATATAATATATTATAGTTTTTTAATTTTTCTTTTTTTTCTTTTATATATTAAAAGAAATTAATAAAAATTTATACGTTAAAGTATATATATATATAATTATATATTAAATATATATTTATATGTATAATTTATATAATGCTTATATATATATATTTTTATATATATTTGTAATTTATAAATCCATAGAATGAATGAATGTTATTTTTTATTTCATTTAAGAAGAAAAAAAAATAAAGTATATTAATTACAATTATCTGATACATTATTTAATTTTTATATTTTAAATAAAAATTTTGATAAAAATATATGCATATATATATAATATATATTTATATATATATGTATAATATATTTAGTCCAATCTCTTTACAAATTATTTTCATACAAAAAATAATATATATATATATATATATATATATATATTTTTATATAAATAATAATATGTTCCTTTAATAATAAAATGCTTTTATAATTTAATAAAAAAATGAGTAAGAATGATGAATATAAAAATGAAAAAGAAGAAGAGTTGCCTTCTTCAGATGGTGAATCAAGCGATGGAAGTTTTGGCCCAGTTCCCTTACAAGAAAATAAGGAGAACATAAATGATAAGAATTATAGTGATAGTGATAATAATAGTGATAATAATAGTGATAATAATAATAATGATGATATTAGTGATGATCAGAAGGATGAAGTTTTGTTGGTGAGTAAAAAAAAAAAAAAAAATTCTATATCATCAGGGTCATCTTCATCATCCATAAATATACCAGAAAATGCAGAATTATTAAATAAAAAAAAAAGAAAAGTAAAAGGAATAATAGAAGATAAAAAAAAGGAAGAAAAGATGAAAAAGAAAATACGAATTAATAATGATATATATTTAAAGAATCTTCCAACAAATAAAAATTATCAAGTTAGTTATATGCATACAGATATAGTTACGCATGTTGTAGTAAGTAATAAAAAGAAATATATAATTACGGCTAGTTTAAATGGTATTATAAAATTTTGGTATAAAAATATTGGTTGTATTGAATTTGTAAAACATTTTAAAATTCATTCAGATGAAATTATTAATATATTTATATCAGAAGATGAAGAACATTTAGGAAGTTTATCAAAAGATAAAACATATAAACAATTTGATATCACTAGTTTTGATATGAATATTGTTATAAAATTAAATTTTATTCCAAGAACAGGAGAATTTGTTTATTCCTCTTTATTTTCAACAGAGGTTAAAGTTGCTATATCGTCTAGTGAAAAAGCATGTATATATATTTATAAACCATTAGAAAGTGATATATGTATACAAACAATTGATTTCACTTGTTGTAATATTATAGAAATTATAAAATATAATAAATTTTATGATTTATGTGTATTAAGTGATAATGAAGGTCTTCTTGATATTGTAGATGTAACCAATTTTAAATTTCCAACATCTAAAGAGGAAAACAAATACAAAACAAATAATAATATGGATCATAAATTAATTGATCTAATGAATAAAAGATATCCAATTAAAAAAATTAATTTTTCATTTAAAAGTGAAACAGATCTATATGAATTATGCAAATATAAAACATATGCATTATGTATAAGTTTAAGTTTAGATGGAGAATATATGGCTATATTATCTGAAAATTATTTTTTGAGAATATATAAATTCAAATCCATGAAATTATATAGAGTATATGATGAAAGTACAGAAATGTATTTAACTGCTCAAAATGATCCATTAAAAAAAGATTTACATATAGATAGTTTTGATTTTGGTAAAAGACTTTTTATTGAAAAAGAAATAAAAAAATATATGAAAAATCAAAATATTAATTTTGATATGATTTCTTTTGATGAATCAAATCAATATATTATATATTCAACTTTTATTGGTATAAAAGTTGTTAATTTTATAACTAATCAATTATGTTATATTATTGGGAAAAATGAAGCCAATTTAAGATACCTATCTATTTCTTTATATCAAAATATCATACCCATAAATAAAGTTAGAACAAATATACATGAATCTTTATATATAAATGAAAAAAATATATCCGATTGTGCTCTATTTTGTACTGTATACAAAAAAGCTAGATTTTATCTTTTCTCAAAAAAAAAATTAAATGAACACGAATTAGATGACAGGGATATATACAACGAACAACCAACAAAAAATGATGTAAATTCTATTATTTCTAATCCTTTAAAAAATGTAGAAAACATTAATAATAAAAATACTCCTAAAAGTGCTATTATTTACACAACTATGGGAGATATACATATTTCACTTTTTTATAAAGAATGCAAAAAAACAGTACAGAATTTTTCTGTTCATTCTACAAATGGGTATTATAATAATTGTATCTTCCATCGAGTTATCAAAAATTTTATGGTTCAAACGGGAGATCCTTCAGGTGATGGCACAGGTGGAGAAAGTATTTGGGGAAATGAATTTGAAGATGAATTCTTTGATCATCTTAATCATTCAAAACCTTTTATGGTATCTATGGCAAACTGTGGACCAAATACAAATGGGTCCCAGTTTTTTATAACCACTGTCCCATGTCCTTGGCTTGATTTTAAACACACGGTTTTTGGTAAAGTAACACAAGGAAGCAAAATTGTTTTGGATATAGAAAAGGTTCGTACGGATAAAAGGGACAAGCCTTTAGAGGATATCAGAATATTAAATATAAAAATTAATAATTAGTTTATACATATATATATATATATATATATATGTATAATTTTTATGATATTTTTCTTTGTTAATATTTATTTGTATAATAAACAATTGTTACAATAAGAAACACGTAATAATGCAACTTTTTTTTTTTTTTTTTATTATTTAATTGTCATAAAAAAATAGATACATAATATATATATATATATTATATATTTATTTATTTTTCTTTTTTTTTGTGTGTAAACTTATTATCCATATACAATTTTCTTTCAAATGAAAAAAAAAAAAAAAAAAAAAACTCTCTAAAATTAATATTAATAATGATTTTTAAAATTTTACATAAGTTTATATTATCCTTTAGTAAAAGGATAATGTTTATTTATTATATAAATGATATATTTCTCAATTAGAGTCTAAAGAAATATGATATTATAAGACAAAAATTTTTAAGTTCATCTAATATATATATAATAAAATGTAGTTACACATTTGACAATAGTACAATCGTACTATGTTAATGTAAATTTTTTCCTGTAAATTCATTTTATCATAAAATGAATAGTATCTCATAAAGGGGAACATAAAAAGATAAAAAAAAAAAAAATATACAAATATATTGATAGTTATGTTTAATTAGATTATGTATTATTAAAAATGTGAATCATAATACATTCACATATATATATATATATATATATATGCTGAATATATTTAATATGTTTCTATATAATATCTTTATTTATAATATATTGCCTTGATTTTAAAATTTTTCATTCCCATGTAAAATAATACTTAAGTTATCACAAAAAAATAAATGCATCATTTTAAAATTTATTAAAATTATAATGCTTCTAATACATATAAAAGAAGCCTCTCCATATATATATATATATATAGATAGATATAATATTATTCGCCCTATTTAAACTAAAAAAATAATAAAAAAAAAAAAAAAAAAAAAGGAAGAATAAGAAGAAAGAATAAAAAAATAATATATATAATAAAAAAATTATTATAATTATTATAATTATCATAATTTTTGTTTGTTCCCTATCGAACTACTTAAAATGTAATAATTATATAACCATTTTAATGGATAGAGAGGACTATTCATGATCTTCTATAAATTTGAGGAGGTAATGTTTTTCCTACACTTAAATAATTATTTGGTCTAGCAGAAACATTTACTGGTGTCCCAACAGTAGGTAGAACTGGTACCATAATAGGTTTTATAGTTTTTGGTACTATAACTGAATTGATCATATTTGGAGAATGGTTTATAAATTCTCTCTTCAAACATTTTATTAAAACATTTCGTTCTTCTTTGAATATTCGTACACGGTTTGTAATATCGTTAAAGGTTTGTTGTAATCGGACTTTATGACCAGGTAGCCATCTAGTATTATTAAATTTTTCTACATCATCAAGAGAGTTATTAGATAATGTGCATAATGTGTCTACTGTGTCAAATCCGGCATTAATGAAATGTACTGATATCTCTACTGGTAATTTTTGATACTTAAAGAATTCGACAACTAATAGTCTTTCTTGTTCCAAATCAGGATCTTAATAAACAAATGAAATAAATAAATAAAGTGAATAAACATAAAACAGAAAGATAATGTAATATAAATCATTCATCAAATTAATACGGTCAAAATATACTTATATTTATTTTATGAATTATATGTATGTTTCAAATTACCACCATTCCATATTGCCTCGAAACCGTGTAAATGTTCAGGGTAATGTTTACACAAAAAATCCACCATAAAATGTATTACATTGTTTGGTTTTCTTTCATCTATTTCCTACAAAAAAAGAAAAATAAATAAGTAAATAATAATAAAATAAATAATAACATATAAATTATAAAGAAATGTATATAATTTCTGTTTTCTTCTTTTATCTTTTCTATATACAATTTACAAATTTATATACACACAATTTAAAATAAAAGCATTATCACTTATTTTATTTTATTTATTTTTATTTTTTTATTTTATGTACTTGTGCTATTCTTGCTAACAATTGTTGAACGTTTGATTTTTTGCTATAAATGCTTTTTTTATTTAATTTATTTGAACTTAAATTACTGTCTTCATTCGATGATAAATCATCATCTAATTTTGATTTCTTATCGGAATTATTCTCTGTAAGAGATTGGGATTCACTATAATTTTTTGACATTTTTTCAAGTTCCTATATATATAAATATATATATATTATATATATATTTATATTTTTCAGTTAGGTCTTTTTTTTTTTTTTTTGTATTTAATATAAAATAGCTTATGTAGATGATAAGGTCTTAATTTTTTTTTTTTTTTTTTTTTTTTGTCAACTGATAGAATTAAATATTTCAAATATTTTATTTTTTCATTATTTATAGCTTTTTTTTTTTTTTTTTTGTGCATGAATATTTTTTACCAAAATAACCATAAAAAAAAAAAAAAAAAAAAAAAAAAATTGGTCTATATTTTTAAACTTATTTCCTTGTTTATTCAATACATTTAACAATCTATTACTTTTTACATTATAACAAAATGAAATAAAAAAAATATGTAAATAAAATAATATGAAAAAAAAATATATATTTTTTTTTTCCCTTATGATTTACATTTTTTTCTTGATATAAACTTGAATTTAAAAATTCTACATTTGCGATGTTATTTATGTAAAATATAAAAATATTATTACATTATATATATATATATATATACTTTGTATGCTAATGGAACATATTTATATATATTAAAGTTCATATAGACTTACAAGAAAAATATTGTATGTATATAATATATTTATATATATAAATTCTTTTTGTTTTTTTTATTTTATTATACTTGAATAATTTTTATATTCTATATATTCATAAATGAGGATATTATATATTTTCGTCATAATAATATTATTTCACAAAAGCTTTTTTTTTTTTTTTTTTTCCTTAAATTAATGTACATAAATTGAAAATACCTTACATATATTTTTTTTTTCCTGAATTGTTAATATATTTAAAAAAAAAAAAAAAATTACCAATTTTTTATATTCAGAAAAATGTATGGATATATTTTATTATATATATATATATATAAAGAAAGAATTTACTAAAATTATTTTATATAAATTTGGTTTTTTCCATTAATTTGTTTGATACAAATTATATTTTTTATTTGTAGAATGTGTTAAGGAATTTATTTCTTGTTATGATAAACATCTTAATTTTTATGGTTCTAAATAATTGTCAAGACATCATATTTTATTGTTTATAATATATGAATTATAAACAAAAATATATATATATATATATATTACAGTTTAAGGAAAATAAAAGAAAACACAACAATAAGAAGGCTTATATATTATTTAATCTACCACAAGATCAAAAAATATATGTATGTATATATATTTTTCTAAATGATAAAAGAAATATTTTACAAAAAATAACGAAATATAGGTTTTGAAACTTTAAACATTTTTTATTTTCTACATACTTATTTCATTGTAAGAGGTAAAAAATATAATAAAATATGATCATATATTAAAATTTTTTTGGTTACATAAAATGAAAAATAAATATAACATCTTTCATATAATCCTAATGAATTATTTGTGTAAACTATGATTGACTATTTATAAAAAAAAAAAAAAAAAAAAAAAAAGAATGAACGTTTTTCTTTTCTTTTAAATATTTATGTCATTTTTTTTTTTTTTTTTTTATGAAATTGGTTGTTATAGAGTGATTATATATATATATATATATATATTATATTTTTAAATATATATTTAGAATCATTTGTTATCATTTCTTATATTTAAAAAAATATATACATTTATATAAATATTCAGATTAACCTATTTTGGAATAAATAAATCTAATATTATGGCTTTATTATACATATATAAAACAACATACAAATATAAAATAATATTAAAAAAAACGAAATGATAGATTTATTATAGATTAATTATAAAAGGAAAAAAGAAAATATAAAATATAATATGAATATATAAATAAATAGATTTTATATATACAGTTAAAAAAATATATATATTATATATAATATATATGCTTAAAAATTATACATATACATATTATATATATATAATAATAATTTATGTTATGATGAAATTATATTAATCAACATTAATAATATATCAAAATAATATTTTCTATGTATCCAAAACAAATTTTTGTTGTAGATGAAAAATGCAAAATATTTATTATTTTTTAAGAATTTTTCTGTTGTGATGTATATATATATATATATATATATAAATTGATCTTTATAAAAATGAATATAAAAAAAAAAATGTTTAACGTATAAAAATTTTTTTAAATATTAATAATTTTTTCTTCTTTTTTTAGAATAACCAGAATAAAAATAAATAAATATATAAATATATATATATATATATATATATAATAATATATCTACATGTTAAAAATATACCAAAAATTTGAACAGATATAATATACAAATAATGTATATAGGAGAATTATCCAACGAAATAGATAACAAATTTGACTTCAAAAATGATTCCAAATTTGGAGGTGAACCCATTTGGATAAATGATAAAGAACCAACAAATTTAAATTTGAAATGTTCTATATGCAAAAAAGACTTCACGTTTTTATTTCAATTATCAACATCTTATGATGAATATATTAGAGTAATATATTTGTTCTGTTGTATGAATAGTAGTAAATGTAATATGAATAAAAATAATTGGGTTTGTATAAAGGGTAAAAAAAAATTAGTTCATGAGTTAACAAATAATGACATACAAAAAAATAATAATATGGACGAATCCAAAAATATGGAAAAAAAGAACACTGATAATTTAATATATAATAATAATTATAAAGGAAATAATACCTTTTCTATTTTTTCTAATGAAAATACTAAAAAGGAAGATTCTATTTTAGAAAACCTAAATTCGAGAGAAGAAAAATTAATTGATTGGAATTCTTTATTTTCAAAAAAGACTATTGATAATAAAAAATCAAGTAGTTCTCTTTTTAGTAATTCTTTAAATGAAGGCTTAAATTATGTTAAGGAAAAATATAAAAATGATCATAATACAAATAAATACAACAATACAAATATAAATAATGAATGTTTTAATAAACATATAAATTGTGATATAATAAAATCAAATAATGTACATGACAATAAGAAAGAATTAGATACATGTAATGATATAACTCTTGAAACTTTAAAAAGTACTAACTGTAATAATTATCACTTACCTTGCTACTATATATCTTTAATAGAAGATGATGAAGAGTGTGGAAAAGATTATTTATATGAAAAAGCAAAAAAAATGTATGAAATGTATGAAAATAATAAAAATAATATGGAAGATGATGACTATTTATATAAAGAAAATGATAATGATAATGATGATGTAAATATAGATAATAATAATGAGGAAGGTTTTGAAAATGATTTTAATGGATGCGTAAAATTTTATTCATATTTAAGTAAAAATTATAATCAAATCTTAAGATACTCTTACAATGGGAAGTTTTTATATATGTTTAAATCTACAAAAACAAATATAAAACAAAAGAATATGACATGTTCACATTGTAAGCATAAATTATTATTCGAGTTGCAATTATTTTCTACATTTATTTATCAGATTGAAAAAAAACTTGAACAAAAAAAGAATCACTTTTTAAAAAAATTTATAAATAATTTTAATGTAGGTAATATTATAATATTTACCTGTGAACAAGATTGTGTTAGTATTGATGATATGTATTCATATGAGCATATCGAACTAGAAATTTTTTAATAATAACAAATAAAAATTTTAATAATATTTAATGTTTTTTTAATAAAAATCTCATTTGTATTACACAATGTGATTTTTAATTAATTTTTTTTTTTTTTTTTTTTGTGTGTGTGTGTATGTATATATGTAATAAGTATATTTATGTATAAAGCATAAACATAATAAAACATATGTATACCTATAATATAATCGGAAAATTAAAAAAAAAAAAAAAAAAAATATATATATATATATATATATATATATAAATGAACAAGCAATTTGTATTGAAAAAATTATATTGTCAATATGTGAAATATATGTATATATATATATATATATGTACATATGTGTGCTATCATTTATTATACAATAATATTATATTTATTATACTTTTCTATTATTTCATTTTATTTATTTTTTAAAATGTAAAATTTTTTGTAGCAAACATGGCCCAAGGAAATTTAAGTCTTAAACTTCTATTAAATACTTTTTCTATGGGTATTTCAAATTTTTTGCAAAAAGCAACAGTTATTCTTGGATCCATATAATTAATTTTAGATGTACCTAAAGCAATAGTTTTATTATCATCTCTTACTTTCATTTGGTTATTTAATAATTCAACTTTTTTTATAAGAGTAATTAGTTTTTTTTTACAAGATTCTTCTTTCATATTTTCTTTGACTTTATTTGGTCTTAAAGTTCCATCTAAAGTAGCAACTTTCGAAACAAAGACAAATTTTTTATCACTATTTTTTTTTAAATGTTGCAAATATTTTTTATATTCTTTTATATCTTCATTATATAGTTCAATTTGTTTTTTTATTTTTGACATAGTTGTATCATGTTGTTTTGGAATACTTCTTTGGTGATTACATAATATGGCTACTTCTCTATTTGCATTATTATAAAAATTAATAAGTTCATTTATATTTGAAACATCAACTTCTATTGGTGAGTTTTTATTATCGACATCGTTTTCTTTTCCTACAGTAGTAGCACATGATAATTTTTTATTTATTCCATTTTCATCATATTCGTTATTTACATCATTTATAGTAGAATCACTTGCATCACTTAATACATGTGTATCTGCAGTTAAATGACTAGATTTTCTTTTTTTCGATTTGTGTAATTCTGTGTCACCAGAATATAATGAGTATGTTGTTTTTCCATAAACTTCTTTTATTCTTTTTAATTGTTGATCTAATGTAATTGAAGCATTATATGTACGAAAAACTTTAGCTGATAAAGTAGGCATAATTTCTTTTAGATATTCATTTAATTTTGAACAAGTTATTTGATCAAAAACTCCTTCATCTCTATTTTTATTTTTACAAAATATTATAATATTAATATATGCTTGTTTATCTATTTTTACTGTATTAAAATATCGTATACTATCTTTTCCTAAAAAATCTAAAGTTATATAACAATCTTCTGATGAAATACTTTCTAAATTTATTGGTAATGGTATTTTATTTACTTTTTCATCATTTGATTTTTGTTCTTTTGTATCTACACTTTTAAAAGGTACATCGTGTGCAAAACTAATATGTTCTACTCTTAAACTACAACAACCTACAGTATCTGCTTCTTCATCAATATCTTTTTCTCCTCCTACTCTTAATGCTAGAAAATCTATTAAATAAACAGCTGTTCCTAACTGTTTATCAATAATACTTTTATTTTTCATTTTATTTTTATAATCTTCCCTAATTTTATGAACACATGATTTTAATTTTCGAGCATTTTCATATTTCATAAGATCTTTATATCCTTTAAATTTTGATTGAGCAGATAAAAAAGTATATTTTATTTGATCATTAATACTATCTTTATAATAAGCTAACCATGTTACTTTATTATCATGATATATATCACCCCAATTATGTCCACACATATTATCATATAATCGTGGTACAGGTGCATCTTTACTAATATTAATTACAACATCTTCTGGAAAAATTCTTTTTTTTAATAAACCTTGTTTTGGATGTTCTCCTCTTCCTCTAAATAATCCAGGTGGTTCTGCTTTATTACTTGATATCTTTTCACGAATCCAATCAACTAATGCATATGTATATGGTAATTCTTTTTCCATTCTCATTTTTTTTTCTTCTTCTTTTTCTTCTTTTGTTCTATTTAACTTTTCTTCTCTTAATTTTAATAAATGATCTTTGATTGGCATAAAATCAATAAACTTAAAATTAGATATATCTCCTTTTTTTAATTTCGTTTCATTCTCTTGTTTTATAATATTATCATTTTCTAAACTATTTATAAAAGTTTTAAAAAAATTTAAGATAAACTTTTCTTTTGTACAATAATCACTACCAATTGCACTACACCAATAGGTAGCTAATTCTTCTGATTTTGCATTTAATTCAATTTTTATACTTTTATAAAAAATTGGTACATGATGTTGAACGTATGGAGGAGAAAATATTAATCCTCGATGTTCTAAATAATTCCATTGTATATCTGTTTGATCATCTATTTTTTCCCACCATCTATTTATTGGTTCAAAATTTTCTTCTGATTTTTTAAGTAATTTTTTAGGTTTCTTATTAGTTTGAGTTTCTTTTTTTATAACATTCGTTAATTTGGTTTCATCTTTTACTGTTGTGGATTGTTTTTTAACATATTTCTTTTTTCCCTCTTTCAAATTATTTTTTTCTTTTGTTTCATCATTTTTTCTTTTTCTTATTTGTTTTTTTTTTTCCTCCTCTTTTTTTATACCTAATGATTTCTTGGTGTTCTTTTTTATACCAAGTTCAGAATTACTCTTTTGGTTTTTTATAGAATCATTTTTGGGTGATCGAGAATTACATGATTTATTATTACCGTAGTTTTGTTTAATTTTATTAATTAATATATCATCGTCGGAAGTACTATCATTCTTGATATTATTATTATTATCATTTATTTCCATTGATCGCGTAAAAAAAAAAATATATATATATTAAAAAATAAATAAAATAAAAAAAATAATATAATAAAAATATAAAATATGAACAAAATATAAATAAATATAAATATATATAGGAAAAGCTTCTAACACTTTTGTGTTAAAAAAAATATAAATTTTAAACTATTTTGTTCCAATATTATTAAATTTGTTTCATCTTCATATGCTCTTTCCATAAAAAAATTACAAATATATAATAATAAAAAAAAAAAAAAAAAAAAAAAAAAAATATAAACATATAAATTCCTTAGATACTTAAAAATACTCCAAATATGTGAAATTAACTTAAGAATACATTATTAATTAAAAAGAGTTCAATTATAATTTCTTACATAAAAAAAAGGTGTAAAAAAAGAAAAAAAAAATAAAGGATAAAGAAAAGGTAAATTATTATTTAAAACATATAATACATTTAGTTACAATTTAATAATTCTCAATATTTCTGTAACATTTACTTTTCCATATTAAATACATACAACATATATTGTATACATATAAATAAATATATATATATATATATATATATATATATATATTCTTTTAGAAATTTTTACATTGAAAAGCAAATTACTCTTTTTTGATACCTTTATTTCTTTTCTTTTACCTTAATTTTTTCTTTATTTTTCTTTCTTTCTTTATTTTATTTTTTTTTTTTTATCCTTGTTTTCCTTATTTTCTTATATCTTTTTTTAACTTTATAATATGAAATGTATAATAAATTCAATTATATAAAAACAAAATAAAACAAAAAAATTACATTATTTTCATATAACACTCGCCAAAAAAAAAAAAAAAAAAGCAAAAGAATATATTTTTTCAAAAAGTAAAATTTTTTTTTTTTTCCCTTTAAAATTGATCTTAAAAATAAATAAATATAAATATATATATATATATATATATGTAAAAATATATATTATATTTTTATAGTGTGCTAATAAAGCAGCCCGCTCCCCCCCTTCAAAAAAAAAAAAAAAATTATGAGCGTATAATAAAAAAAATGTATACATAAATATGTGCATATATATTACAAACATTAAATACATAAAAATTAGAATTAGAAATAATAATTTTTTACATATTATATATATAATATATATATTATCTTAAATAAAAAAAACTTTTTGTAATATCTAAAAAACAAAATTTTTCTTCTTTCGTGATTATTTCATATTTCCATCTTCGAAATATATTAAATTTATCAAATGTAATTGTCTTTTAAAAACTAATAGTCACTTCATAATATTTTTTTGTTTTAAACGTGATTCAGAAATAAATTTGTATTAGTATACTTCTAAAAAAAAACCCAAAAAAAAAAAAAAAAAAAAATGATAAATTCATAAGGGAAACATATAAATAAATATATATATATATATATATATATATATTATACATACCCAAAAAAGAAAGCTATATTAATCATTATATACACACAACAGTATTTAAATATGATTATATAATATTGTAGTGTCCACCTTTATTATTATTTTATTGGTTTTACTTTTTTAATTTATTAAATGTGGCCAAAGGGATATATACATGTTAAAAAATACATTTCCTAGAAAAGCATACTTTTATTTTTCTTTTTTTAAATAATAACATATAATAAATGCACATTATACATAATATATATTATATTTTATTATGAAAAATATTAAGCCATTCAAGTCATGTGCAATTGTATTTTAATTATTCTTAATATAATAATAATATAAATGATTACATATTATCCTTTTCATATACATAATAATTATTATTATTATTTTATTTTTTTGTATTATTTTTTCTTTTCTTCATATAATTATTTTAATAGATTTATTCACTTGTTTCTAATATATAATATAATATTTTGCAAAAGTCTAATTGAAAAGACTTGTAAAGTGTAAAATTATATATTTAGTAGTAATATATCATGTTCTTTAAAAAAAATTTTCAAATTGAGAACATAATTTACATTAACATAATAAAGCCCTAAATTTTATTAAAATCAATATATTATATAGTTTTTAAAAATATATATCTCTGTATTTATTTTCGTTATTCTTAAAAATATATTTTATATATATATTTACACCTTTCAGCTATTTGTATAAGGTATTCATTTTTATTTTGTAAGAATTTCTTTTTGTTTTTATATATCAAAGTAAAAAAAAAAAAAAATTGTAACGTTTTTATAACTCTCAAATAATTACACTTGTTATAATAACTGTTCATAATAATATTATAGAAAATTAAAATATCACTCCTCATAATATAAACAATATGCTTCATTTGAAATAATTTATTTTCTTATATTAATATCCATTTATATATATTTAATTTTCGTGTTTTTTAGAAAATTATATACATATATATATTATATATATCAATATAAATTTTAACTATACACTTCTTATGGTTGCTTCTTCCATTTAGCATATTCACCTAATAATATATATAAGACAGCATAATTTCAAAAATGCTTCAAAAAGGTTGAAATGTTTTAATAATTCAAAAAAAAAAAAAAAAATATATATATATATATAATATAGTAAACAAGAATTAGTCAATATTGTATTCTATAAACATAATATATCGTATTAATTAAAGTTGGAGAAAAACAACATAATATCTCATTTCACTCATCATTTATATATATATAAACAATTTTTAGTTTATTCTATTAATTTTTATTTATTTTTTTCTTTTCTGTTACAACTTTATTAAACCAAATATGTCTTTGTATTTTTGAGAAACATATTAAAAATAATAAAATATTAACATATATTCCAAATATATTATACCTTTAAAGTCTTTTAATATTTCTGATTGGGGAAATGTTTCTTCTTCTTCTTCTTTTTTTTCACTAAACATAAATTCCCATAAATTTTAATTTTTCATTATTAATTCTTATATACATTATTAGGATTCATACATATGTAGAATAAAAAAAAAAAAATAAAATGTAAGTCATAGTAAATACATATATTGTTTAATAATATTAAAATAATTTATATATACGTATAAGTAAAATTAATATTCAAATATAGAGAACAATTTTTCTTAAAAAATTCCATGTAAATATTTGACATATTATCAAAAAAAATGAATTATGTATCTGATTTTTTAAAAAAAATCATAGTATAATTTTTTAATCAATTAGAGAAAAAAATTATATATTATCATGTTGTCAGGATGGCCGAGTGGTCTAAGGCGCAGCGTTTAGGCCGCTGTCCGTAAGGGCGTGGGTTCGAACCCCACTCCTGACAAAGTTTGAGTTTTAACTTTATGATTATATTAAAACATATTTTGAATGAATATTATATATATATATAGTTTCCATATGTAATTTAATATATAAATAAAATTGTATTACCTTTTATATATAAAATAATATTATTATAATATATATGTAGATAATTATAAGAAGAATATTTTTGTAATATAAAATAAATTTATATTTCTTTAATTATAAAAAAATAAAGTTTTTAAATTTTAATAATAATAAATCATGTATAAATAATATTTTAATTCATATTATGTGGATATCATAGATTTGAAAAAAATTATAACTAAATAATAAATTTATTTTATTCACATTATATACATATATGTGTATATAAAGTTAAGAACAATGAACGTTGTAAAAATTATGGAATTATAAAATTTAAAAAAGTATTTTTATCATTTTATATTACTTCTTATTAATTTATTTTTCTATCTCTGAAACTTATAAATAACAGTTTTTAAATATTTTTAACTTTATTATTTTTCTTGTTAAATAAAAAATGTTCATTAAGAATAATTTAATACATTAACTGTATATACTTATAAATGCTAAACTTATAAAATCAAAAAGAAAAAATATATATAACTTAAATAAAGAATGAAAAAATATTCATATATTCTTAAAAGTAATTCATTCTTTTTGAAAGCATTTTCCCATGAAGTGTAAACTTTATCGTCTAGAAGAATTGTTTATAATGAATTCTTTAATAGATTATATATAAAGTTATATGAAAAAAAAAAAAATTAATAACACTAATACATTGTTTCATATGATCTTAAGATAAACCAGACAACATATATATATATATATATATATATATATATATATAATTAATTCTGTATGTTTAAAACAATTTCCTATTTTATAATTTATGATTTAAATGAATATGAATTATTACAAATTTCAGAAAAGATAAACATTATTATGATATCATGGAAGTGCAAATAAAATATATAACACATATAAGCAAATGAAATACCATAATATAATTATTTCTATGTTTATTCTAAAAGTGGTGTTAGGCATAAAAAGACAATATAATATTGTTATAGAAATAAAACATAATTGTTAAAATTCTATATTATAGAAATGTTTTTTTTTTTATATAAATATATAATAAAACAAATACACATTTAAGTAACATTTTAATTCTAAATTATTGAAATTAAGACAAATGTACCGAAAAAGAAAAGGATACATTTATGAACATTAACTTTTCATTAACTTATTTTATAAAATTTAGTATTATGTCCCACTGTGTTATATATATATTATTTTAACTGATACTTGTTTGTCTTGTAAAAGATACTAAGAATAAAAAAAAAGAAGAATTAGGGAATAAACTTTTTTCACATTTACATACATTGTAATGTTATAAAATTTTTGAAAAAAAATATTATTCTTGAATAATACAAAATATATTTCTATAAAAAAAAAAAATAATAAGCAGAAGAAGAAAAGAGCAAAAGATAAAAGAAATATGTTTTGTAATGTTATAAAACATATTATTTTCCATTTTTAAATTATAAAAATTTTTCTCTCTATATTTTTTTTCATTATAAAAAAATTTCAGTAATATCATTATAAAGTTCTTAAAAAAAGAAGCATTATGTATATAAACATTATTTTAAATTTTTTCTTACGAAAGAACAGTTTAATACTAATTTGAGATATATGTTTCTAGAATGTTAGAAATATATAATATATATTATTATTTTATTATTTTTTATTGAAAGGGTTATATTTCTAGGTCCTTATAAGTTTTTTACGCATGATGAAAAAATTTTAATAATATTTCATTTTTTAATTGCATTTTGAATTTTACATTTATATATGTACACTTACAATTTAAATAAGTTTCAATTGAAAATACTCAATTAATATATTTTTTAACATTTATTTTATTTTTTAAGGGGATACCTTTAAATTTTTAATATCTATAAATGCCATTCATATTTGTTACCCACCTTTGGTATCTAAACATGTATCAATAAACCAACGGTGTCCATGATACTATATTTAATGAATTTTTTTTTATTTTGGTTCCAACACTTAGAACTTCCCATAATTTAATATATGTTTTATTTGTTTAAATCATTGTCTATTTGAAATAATATATTTTATTTTTTTATTTTATTTATTTTTTTTTTTATGTTATATTTTATTATTTTTCAAATAAAACTGTTTAGACAAATAATGTTATTCTGGTTATACTACATATTCAAAATAAAAATAAAAAAAATTTTATAAACTTCTTTTTTATCTATTTAAAACGAATATGTAATATTTCTTTATATAATTATTTTTATCAAGACAAAAAAAAAAATTTTTTTTGGCATATATATTTTTTTTAATTTTATTTCTTACATATTAAGTACAATGTTCATATAATTTTTATTCTAAAGTTTTTTTACTTTCTTAATAGTTTACGATTTTTGACAAAATAAAATGTGTACTGTTAGCATTTTTTTATGTTTTAATTTAAGAGTTTTTCAATTAATGTATATTAAACTACATATAGTTCATCAATATATTATGAATTTTAAAATCAAAAAGTTTCAGATATAAGACAAAAAATTATATTTAAATTTTAACGTTTATTCATAAAAGGATCTGAATAAATAAACTAAAATCTAATTACAATAAGATATAAATTAAAACATATTAATATGATACAAAAAAATTAAATATAATATGTTATAACGTTAAAAAAATATTAGTAAAAGAACTATGTGATATTGGGTTTTAATAAAAATGTCGTTTTCTTTGTGTTTTTTCAATTACATTTGTCACTACTTATATATTTTACTTCCATCATATTTATACTAATAATAGTCCCTTATAAATATTTCGTCAAATATATAATAATCTTTATAGACAATATTCTTTTGTTTAAAATTTACATGAACTTTTTGAAAAAAAACATTAGAACAAAAATAAGAAGAAAAATATTTAAAGCATATTTTCTTATTTTTCATAAATATTTCCAATTCTATATTCCATTACATATAATTTATATATGAAAAAAAAATTATATTTTATATAAATATACTAAATATGAATAATGTGTATGTTCAAGTTCATACAAATATATATTCATATATTATACATTCATAAATCGTGGTTATTTCTAATGAATCATATAATGGTCTTTATAAATATTACTAGGTTTCTTTGACATTTCCAAATTTTTGTAATTTCAATAACATAATAATAGATGAATATAACTTTTAATACAAAGAATCCTATTAAAATTTTTTAAATATAGTACAAAATATATATTAGAGTTACATAAAAAAAGAAACTACACAAAAATCATATCAATTATTGTACGTTAAAATTGTGGAATATATATTTATATAAGAGTAAAATGGAAAATATGTAAATATACAAAATGATGAATTAAACTGTTATATTGAATATTCACAAATGTATTTTTTAAGAATTCTATAATTATTTAAATCACTGTTACACACAGGTTTATTATTGTATATAAATATATATATTTTCTGAAATATAAGCATATAAAAAAAAAATTATGCTAATTTTTTATTATATAGTAAAAATAATATATATGAAAATGTCATTAAACAATAACAGATATTATATAATAAATTAAAAAATATCATATAAATAAATAAAGGATATTTAAAAACAAAAAAAGACTGATAAATATGTTTTTTTTTTTTTTAAATAATTTAACTTTAATATATATATAATAATTAAAAAAATATTATTAATATAAAATTTTAACATAAAAATATATTAAATTAATAATATTAAAATAAATTAATTTTATTTATTAAAAATATAAGTATTAAATTATATATATAATATATATATATATATAAAAATAAAAAATTAAATTAATTCCACATAATAATAAATTTAATTATTTTAAATAAATATTAATAAAAATTCATATAATAATTATTTATATATAATTAAATTAAATATTATAAACACACACATATATATTATATTTATATTAAAATAATAAATTTAAGAAATAATATAATTTATATTTAATAAAATAATTGTTAAATTAAATAAATATTTTAAATATATAAATAAAATTAATTTTAAAATAAATATATTAAAATAAATAGTTATATATATAATTAATTAATATTTAAATTTTAACAATAAATAATAATTAATTAAATAAATATATAAATAATAATAAATAATTAATTGAATAAATAATAATATTAAATAATAATTAAATAAATAAATAATAATTAAATATATAAATAATAATAAATAATTAATTGAATAAATAATAATTAAATATATAAATAATAATTAAATAATAATAAATAATTAATTAAATAAATAATAATAAATAATTAATTGAATAAATAATAATTAAATATATAAATAATAATTAAATAATAATAAATAATTAATTAAATAAATAATAATAAATAAATAATAATTAAATAATAAATAAATAATTAATTAAATAATAATAAATAATTAATTAATTAAATAATAATAATAAATTATAAAATAATAATAATTAATTAATATATTTTTAATATAATATAAACTAAAATTAATTTATAATATATTAATATAAATAGTTATATATATATAATTCATATTTAAATTTTTAATATTAATTATATTAAATAAATAATAATATTTTAATTTAAATGAATATTAAATTAATAATATATTTATAAATAAAATAATATATATTTAATAAATAATAATAATTAAATTAAAAAATAAATTAAATTAATTAATATATTTAAATTAATAATTATAATATTATTAAAAAATAATTATTATATAATGTTTATTATTTTAATTATATTAAATAGTATAATATCAAAAATTTAATAATAATTAATTTAAATTAATAAAATATTAAATAATATATATATAATTGTGTGTAAATAATAATAACAATTATATATATTAATTAAATTAATTATTTATTTAATAAATTATATATATTATTAAATAATTATTTTTTATTAATAAAATATATTATATATATATATATATAATATAATAATAATTTATAATTTAATAATAATAATAATTAAATTAAAAAAATATATATTATATAATATTATTTATTAAATATTTATAATTAAATAAAATAATTAATTTAATAATATATAAATATATATTATTTATTTTATAATTAATTAAATAAGTTATACACTAAATTAATTATATATATATTTATATTTAATTAAATATTTATTAATTAAAATAACTAATGTTAAATATATATAATAATAATTATTAATATATATTATATTAATTAATATATAATAAAATAATTATTTTAATAAATTAAATAAAATTAAATAATTTAATTAAATAATAAATATTTTTATTATTTTATATTTAATATATTAAATAAATTATTATTAATAATAATATTAATTAATATATTTATTTATTATTTTATAATACACAATACAATATTAAGTCTAAATAATTAATATATTAATAATTAAATAATATTTAATTTAATTAAATTAAATAAAAAATATAATATGTTCTTAATTATTTAATAAATATATATTAATAATATATATAATAATAACTTTAATTTAATATATCAATAATTTTTATTAAATTAAATAATTAAATAAATGCAACTTAATTAATAATTATATATATTATATTAAAATTTTATTAATTTAAAAATTAATTATTTTATATAATTTATTTTAAATAGATAATAAAATTAAAATATTAAAATAATATTTATAATATTTAAAATTAAATTAATAATATATATTATTTAATTTTATTTTATTTATTTACTTTAACATAATTTTATATATTATATTTAATTAATTTATATATTATATTTAATTAATTTATATATTATATTTAATTAATTTATATATTATATTTAATTAATTAATTATATAATATATTTATTAAATTTTATTTATTTATATACATTTTAATTAAATAATTAATTATTATTTTAAAATAAATAATTAAAGTTTATAAATATTTTTTAATTTAATATATTATTTTAATATGTGTATCATTTTATTAAAATAAAAGAATAATTTAATATATTAATATTAAAATTATTATATTTTTATTATTTATTAGATTAGATAAATAATATAAAAATTAAATAATTAATTATATATATTTATTTAATTAAAATTAAATTAAATTAAGACAATAAATATATTTATTCTTTATTTTATTATTATTTTTAAGAAATTATATTATACATTGTGTAATATAAATAATTGTTAATTCGATATAATAGTTTATTTTTATAATAGCATGATGTATATAAAATGAAAAGGAAAATATTAATATATACACTCATCTAAAAACTTTTGAATAAAAAATTTATATTTAATTAAAACATGAAATGAAAATTTCGAATTATTTACAAATGAATTATATTTATTCAAATGTGAAAAAGTTATTAATATAAAAAAAAAAAATTAACAATATTATAATATTTACAATACAAACTGATAAACAAAAATATACAATACATATAAATAGAATATAAGGAATAATGCATAGTCTTTTATAATGAACAATATATATATATATATTTGCATTTAAGAAGGATAAATTTTAACCTCAAAAAATGCTTTAGTAATAATATTTTGGAACTCCTATATATATGTTCTTTTCATGCCTTTTGTTATTATTTAATAAAACTTTATATGTATATATATATAACATTATTTTCTATTATATTATTTTACAGTTATAATACTATATGAACCTTAATTTAACTGTTGTCCTACATTTATAGATTTAACATTATGAAAATTTATATTGTTATCTTTTACAAAATGTAATTAAATTCAATTCATTTATTTTTAGTCTATATTGTAAAAAAAAAGAAAGAAAAAAATACCTCTATTGAATATTTTTAAGGCATTATTCTTATTTATGTGCAATTCATTCTTATATAGACTTTAAATATATTATAGGAATATTATTTTACAAATGAAATATATCATAATTTACACGAATAATGAAATAATGAAAGTGATAATTTCCATATTCTAACAATTAGTTGAAATTTTGAAAAACCATTGTAATATTATTATTTTTAATTATATTGGGAAAATTGTTTTTACACATTGATCATAATATTCATTCCTCAATAAATATAGAAGGTATCAAAAATGAAAAATGTATTATTTATATATAATACGAAAAATAACAATTACATATATATATATAAATATTTTTTCCTTTAAATTAAATATAAATAGTCATTGTTCTACACATTTATATTGCAAACGAAAAAAAAAAAAAAATAATTATACTATATAATTTGAATTGAAAAAAAAAATGCTGTTAAAAATTTTTCACATATGTGAATGTACGAATATGAAAATAAGAGTTCATTTTATTATATATTAAAAAAAAAAAAAAAAGTTAAATTGCCAATTATATTTTATTATATTTAAATAAGCACTTGTATTTCTTTATTTTTATATGTGTTGTTCTACATAAAAACAGTTGTATATTTAAAAAAAATTTATATTGTTTCTTGTTTTTGTGTGAAATTGTTATCTTTAATCATATTTTTTATTGGATTAATTATATGTTTCATAAATACATGAAAATGAAAAAAATTAATATATAAAAATGTTATTCACCCTATTTTTTTGTTTTTTTGTTTTTGTTTATAATTCTCATATCATTTTAATTTTATATATTATATACATATAAAATATGTGCATAATCCTTATTACTTAAAATATAAAAAATAAATATTATTATGTTATCATTAAAAAATATAAAATCAAATGATGAAATGAATGAAATAAGAAACGATAATGATAAATTTAATAAATACAGCAGGAGCATAATTCCAATGGAACATAAAATGATTGTATTCCCTTGCGAATGTAAAACATCTATAATTAAAAATGCCTTTTTAGACATATTAAGTCCCATGAAAATTCCTTTTTCTAAAATAAATAATACAAATGTACAAAACACCAACAACGTTTTTTCTCTAGGAAAAAAAAACAAAACATTAAAATGCGAAAATATATTAAATCAAAATAAGGGAAATACTAAGAATGATAAAGAACAAAAGGATAATCCAATTAGATGCCTTAATAATTTGAAATCATTTAATTCCAATTATTTAGATACTTACAGTATTAATGGAACAACATACAAAAATACATATTTTAAAAATAAAATGGATAACAAATATTTTACTCTTGAAATTGAACAAAAATATGATATAATAAATAAAGATAAAAATCCATTTGATTATTACATGTATGTTGCAATGAAAAATCAACATAGACACTATTTACCATTAAAAAATATTCCATATATAGAAAAACAAATTATGAACTATCGTGATCTTAATTCTGTTTATACTAATAAAAACATTGTAATTCCAGAAATACAATACAAACATAATAAAAAATCAAAAATTACCAAACGTGACTTAATCGAATATAATTGTATAAAAGATAATACAAACAATTTCTTGAATTTGAACACCGAAATTAGTAATACATTAGTTAAAGACAATATGATTTCACGCATAATAAATGAAAATGAACTAAAAAAAAATCAATCATTGTCTTTGATTGATGGTCATAAAAAATCGATAGCAAGAAATATTAGTGAAAAAGGCAATCAGATAATTTATACCTCAAAACAACATATTAATATTTTCGATGATATAAGTCCTTCAATTAAAAAAAACATAAAAAAAAAGAAAAAAAAAAATTTGGGCGTATGTTATTTAAATTTAAATAACTTATCATGTCAATTTTTAATGACATGTGATAAGACATAAAACCTTTTTAACAATTTTTGCTATTCTCCTCTTTTACATAAAAAAATATTTTATTTTAAAAATGTTAACAGTTTTGTTTTATTTTAACTTGTCCTTTCTTTAAGTATTTTATATTTTTTTTTTGTTATAGAATATGATTTGTTGAATTATGTTTTCATATATTCCGGATGTAGACTTTGCACACATTTATAATTTAATATAATAAATTTTTTTTTTTTTTTTTACCTTTTATTTTATAAATTATTTATTCTTCTAAACAATGTTTTTATTTCATATATTTTTCTCTTTTACCTAATGAAAATATATATGAATAAATTATTTATAGAAAAATATAAAACAGACACAAATATTAATCAAATTCATTAACATAATGCCCGTATATTCTTAAAAATATTAATATATAGTTATTTAAGAAATACATCTATTATATATATATATATATATATATATACATATAATAAATTTAATGTAGTATTGTAGACCACTTACAAAATACACAATTAAAAAACAAAAATACATAAAAATAAAGAAATAAAAAAAAATATATTTTTTGTGAAAATAAATTAACCTATAAATAAAAACATTATTAAAAAAAAATAAAAATACCATATTTTTATTAATTAATGATATTTTATGCTTAACTAATTAATGTGAATTTTTCGGATGTAATTATATTAGAAATGGTCAAAATTAATGAGAAAAACATTTCAGAAAAGAAGAAACCAATAATAAAAAAAACTGAAAATGAAGAATATAATACAACATCATTAATAGAAGATACAACAAATAGTAAAGAAGACCTCAATAATAACAATAATGAAAATGAAAAAAGTGAGCAAATTAAAAAAAATTATGAGAATAATCCAAGTTTAGAATCAAGTTTGGGATCAGATAGTGAAAATTCAGAAAATTTTGAAAATTTATTAAAAAATGTTAAAGTAATTAATATTTCAAGTTTTAATAAGAATCAAATAAATTCAGGTAAGAGAAAAATAATCACAATAAAAATATTCAATTTATTAAATATTATACAATATAATTATATACATATATACATTTTATCTAAAAAAAAATTTATATATATATATATATATATTTTTTTTTTTTCATTATTATTATCCTTTATGACTTATTTTATCTTCATATTTATACAAATCAGACAAAAGTTCAAAATCCTTTTCTATTAATGGGAAACATTTGCCTATGGTTTTATCTTTCATATACAATTTTATGGTTGAACATGAATTTATTGAAACTCTTGAAGTATTTGAGGTTCTATATTACACATATACAAAATTATTAATTTTTAACTTTTTTTCATATTTTTTTTTTTATTTACAATTTATTCTCTCTTATATTATTCTTTTATTATTTTCGTTTAAAACAAAAATGTAAATGAAAAAATATGCATATTATATATTTATATTTTTGTATATTAGAAGGAATATGTAAAGAAATTTCAAGACGATATTAATAATCTAAGAAAAATAGAATATGAAGATTTATTTACACAAAACGAGCTATTAAGAAATGATTTTTTAAATCACGAAAAATTTACAAAAGAAGTTCAAAGTTCTTTAGAAGATGCAAAGTATAAGTCTAATGATCAGGAAAAAATAAGAAAAGTTTAATATTACATTGTCTAATCCAATTAAACATTTTATATTTTTCTATTATTCATATATATATATATTTTTCCCTTTATATTAGTAAAAAAATTCAGAAAATTATAAAAGAAAGAGATTATTATATTATGCATCATAAACGGGTCCTCCAAGAAAAGGAAACTTTAAATAGTATAGTTTTTTATAAGAATGTATATATGTCTATATTAAATGTTTAATTATTTGAAAATATATTTTTAATTTTTGTAAAAATATATAAGACATTGAAATTAAATAATCTCTTCCTTTTTAATAGAAGAAATACATAAACAGAAAAATGAAATTGAAAAAATTCAAAATTCTGTTGATGAAATAAAAGTGAAATATGAAGTATGTATAAATATTAGCTTTAAACTGTGAATATTTAAAGGGAAAATTAATATTATGAAAAAAATAAATTATTTATTATTATTATTATTTTTTTTTTTTTTTTTTTTTTTAAGTCTGCTATTAAAGAAAAAATGTTGGTTGTCCTGGAAAAAGAAAAAAGGGATGCTAAAATAGAAGGATTAAATAAGTATATAGAGAGATTGAAAGATATCTTAGGAAGTAGTAAATTAGATGATTCAACACTTGATATATCTTCAATAAATGCAAAGGAAAGTGAAGCATCGCATAATATTTTAAAAACTGATAAAAATAATTTAGGAAAAGATAATGTAAAAAGAGAAGATACACCTTGGCCTAGCAATGAAAATGCTGATTGTTCCTTTATTGAAGAAAATAATGAGAACGATAATATTTTTAATTTATCTATTACATCCTTAAATATTGAAAAATCTTTTAATGCTCATAATAATGCAGTATTAGGTCTTGCATACAATGATGAAGTTCATTTATTAGCAACGGGAGGAGATGATGGTTTGTGGAAAACATGGAGTAGCATGAATTATGAATTAGTAATGGCTTCTCAGGGACACAAAAAATGGATTGGAGATATATGTTTTAATAACAAGGGGAATATTTTATGTACATGTAGTGGAGATTCTAAAATAAAAATGTGGGATTTAGTAAAAGAAAAATGTGTTCATACTTTTAAAAATTCAACAGGGCCTATATGGAGTTTATCGTTCCATCATCAAGGTAATTTAAATTATTATCAAAATATATATATACATATATGTAAATAAATATTTTATGTAAATAGAATAAAGCTTAATATTTAATAATATATATAGAGATATAAAACCAATATCTTTTTTGAATTTATCTTTTAGGTGATTTTTTTGCTTCTGCTTCAATGGATCAAACAATAAGAATATTCGATATAAATAGTTTAAGACAAAGACAAATTTTAAGAGGTCACGTTGATAGTGTTAATTCTGTAAATTTTCATCCATATTTTAGAACACTTGTTAGTGCATCCGTGGATAAAACTGTAATACAAAAAAAAAAAAATATATATATAAAATAATAAAATAAAATAATAATAGATTAATATTATCTATACAGAATAATTTTACTTTTTTTGTTATAGGTATCTATATGGGATATGAGAAGTGGATTATGTGAAAATACTTTTTATGGGCATCATTTCCCATGTAACTATTCTAATTTCAACAAAGACGTAATATACATTAAAAATTGAAAAAATATTATAAATAATAAAATATATATATATATATATATAATGTGTCTATAAGAATCAAAACAATTAATGTTGCAAACTTTTATATATAGACAAATTGGATAATTTCTTGTGATTCTGGTGGTGTTGTTAAAATATGGGACATACGAACAAATAAATGTTTTATTAATATAGATGCAGGTTCAACCATTACTCAAAATTTTATATTCATATTCATAATTATTTTATTATTTTTTTTTTTTTAATTCTTTATATTTATAATATAATTTCGTCTAATTTTATTTTATATTTTTCTTCTTTAATTATATATACATATATATATATATATATATATATATATATATATGAATTAGGACCAGCATGTGCAAATAAATGTCCGATGGATAAAAACAATAAATATTTATTTATAGCTTCAGAAGATCATACAATTAAAATGTATAAAAAACAAAATTGGTTAATATATACATATTGTTTTTAAAAATAAATCTTTTTATTTTTTATATTTTGTTAGATTTAATGTTGTGGAAAAAAAGTTTATTAGAGTATTAAAGCATGAATTCCCAATAAAAGTAAAAAAATAATATAAAGACATATAGTTATATTTGTGTTTCATAAAATTATATTCAATGGATATATTTAATTTCAATTAATAATATTTACAGAATGTTATACTTGCAAATAATAAAATAATTTGTTCATTATCCAGTGGAAATATATGTATTTGGGAGCAAAAAACAAACTAAACCTTTTAGACTTTTATCTTTATAGAAAAAAGTATTAAAGAGCTATAACATAGAATAATACATTTTTAATTTCTCATACAAATATAATTTGACAAAATTGTGTTTATATATCATTTTATATTTTTGAAAGTTCATATAAAATGAATATTACTTATATGGAACAAGTTGTTTTATTTTAAAAACGTTTTAAAATATATACAATTCATAATCTTTTGTACATTTTAATATGTGTGTAAATATAAATTTTTTTTTTTTTTTTTTTTTTTTTTTGAAACAAAATAACATATTAAATGAATGTATTATATATATATATAAATTAAATATTCTAATTAAAGTGTTATCCTAAAAATACAACAGGTACGTTATTTGCATTTTTAAATATAGAGGGTAGCAACACATTTTATTTTTTCTATATTATATACTTGGAATGATAAAGTTAAAAATATATTGATAAATAAAATAAAATAGATACATAGGAATCAATAACAAAATTAAAGAGATAATAACACTGAAAATTATAATCACATAATTAAAAGTTGCAATGTATAATTGATAAAATGAAAGAAAAAATAATTAATATTACAATATATAAATTGAATTCATCTTTCTATATTTAAAAAAAAAGGAGAAAAAAATAAAAAAATTCATATGATACAATAATTTTGAAATATTCATAAAATGAAAAAAAGTTAATAATGTTTTGGAAAATAAATAAATAATAAGTTATACGGATTTATAACCTCACAAATGATAATATATATTATATAATCGAATATATGCCAACATAAATATATTAAACAGCTAAGAAATGTATAATATATATATATATATATATATATATATATATATACATATACACATATATATATTATATAGTAATGTATTCTTGTGCTACTTTTATATGTCACCCCTTTAATTGAATATAGAAAAGATACTTCATAATAATTTAATTTTTTTTTTTTTAATTTTTTATTGTTATATTTTAAAAAATGTTTAAACTTTATTTTTTCCTTTTATTTAAGAAAATTATTTTGAATATAGTTTATTTAATGTAATTTTTTTTTTTTTTTAAACAAATTAAATATATATATATATAAGGTATTATTAATATTATATAAAATATATATATAAAAGTATTTTAAAAAATATATACTTTAAATATATTATATATACAGATATAAAATATATACTTGCATGCATTTTATTGTATAAAATGTTTTTTTATATATACTTTTAGCTAGTTTAACACTTTTTTATACTGAAAAAAAGAAAATAAAAATAACACTTTTTGGTCCCATGTTCGCATACCTTTTTTTTATTTTATTGTTTTGTAAAAAATAATATAATTTTTTTTTTTTTTTTATTTTCTTTTTTTTTTCATCGTCTTCTTTACCGAAGACTGCAGCATAAATATATAGCTATTAAGGCGATGAAGAAAAAATTGCGTTAAATTTAAAAATCTGATAAATAAAATTTAATAAAATTTATTTTGTTAATTTTTTATTTTAAGATGATAAAACGTAAGATAGCAGAGCCTTTTTTTTATTTTCAAAAAAAATATCATAATTTATATTTATTTTTTTATGAAAAATTAAAAAAAATATTTTTATAACTCTGATATAAATTTATAATAAAATTATATGCGAAATAAGAAAAAATAAAAAGTTTTCCAATTTAAGTATATTTTAAGTATAGTGTATTAATTTAAATATATGAATAAGTAAAAATCTTAAAAATTCTATTTTATAATAATTGTGATAAAACCCCCATGCCTTACAATTTTTTTGTTTGATTATATTCAATGATCCTCAAATGATATATATTTATAATGTGAATATTTATAAATATATTTATATGTAAAAATTACAAAATGATAAGTTTCATCACAAAAAAAAAAAAAAAATTAAATATATATATATATAGATGCATATTATGTATATTTTTATAATTAAAGATAAATGTTTATATTTTAAAACTGAGAAATATTTTATGCCCATTTTACAAATGAGTATTTCCTTTTTGTATGTTATTTTAAAATATCTATTCTCAGTTATTATATATCATGAATGAAATGAAATTTTTTTAAAATGCTACAGCATTATATTAAATATGTACATATAAAAAATTCTATTATTATATATGCATAAAATTTTATTTAAACAAAAGAAATAATACTTTCCTTTTTAATGAATGTAAAAATTATGAAACAATTCTAATAACATATAGTAATATATTTCATATATATTGAGGGAATATTGTTATTCCTATTTTAATAATGTTTTTGTATGCATACTTAGAAAGAGATAATGTAAAAGGTTCAATATAACCATGATACTATTAAAAAAAAAAAAATTTCAATTCTTTTGATTCGTATTTTCATTGAACTTGAAGATATTTTTAAGCGATTTCTAATTCGTTATTAATAAATAAATATATATATATATTTATATATATGTGTATCAAAAAGGCAAAACAACCAAAAGTATATATATGATATATTTTATAATAATAATATAAGCCATACTTGTATTTTCATACAACCTTAATACTAATTCGTTATATTATATGTATAAATATATAAGTTTCAGATATAATTAATTTATATTAATTGATACTTTTTTTTTTTTTTTTTTTTTTTTGAGCAAATGTTAAAAGGCCTCAACATTTGTATACCTAATTTTATATTTCTTTTTTGTAAATATTATATTCTTTTATCTTTTATAACCACTTAATAAAAGAATAAATGAAAAAAAAAAAAAAGACAAAAAACATTGGGAAATCTTTAAAATTCAATTTCTTTTTATAAAACAATAAAATTATGTGTTATTTTCATAAAACTTTGATGTTATATAATTATACTTTTACGAAATAAGTATATTTTTTCCATACATAATATTCAGTGAAATATTAATAAAAAAATAAAATAAATAAATAAATAAATAAAGTTCTTTATCATGAATTTATAAAAAAAAAAAAATATATTTATTTTAAATATGGACATGATATATTCTTATAATATGTAAATTATTTTTCTATTTCTATTTCTTTATCTTTTTTGTGTGTGTTATAAATAATTTAATATTTTTCTTCAAAAAGTCCATCAGATATATAAACAAAACGTGGTGTCACTTCTTCTCCTTTATAATAAGAATAAATTATACCTGCTTCCATATCAAGTGATTCTCCCATATAAAATTCAAAATCGTCAAAATTTGTTAAAATATGTTTAATAAATGGTTGAGCTTTAGTTTTAAAAATTTCAACACGATCTGGTTTTTTTTCTTCTAAATATTTGGCAATCTTTTGCATATAATTTTTAATATAAGCACTATATTCTTTTTTACTAAAAGCAGTGGAAGTCAATTGAAAGGAATCAACAATATCAATAACATGTTCAACGTCTGCTCCCATTCCTTCTACAGCATCTTCACTATTATCAGCAATACCATAATCTTCATTTCCCTTTATTCTTTTATTTGATTTTACTTCAAAAGCTATTTCTCTAAATTCTGGTACTTCAAATGGATCTTGTTGAACATAAGAATCGGAACATACTTCATCATTTGTAAAAACGTCTTTATATACTTTCATTTTTAACAAAAATTAGGAGAATAATGTATTTTTTTATAATAATTATATTATTAAAATTTTTTATAAAAATATAAAATTTTTATTTAAAAACAAGACAATAATTATTAAATTTTTAAAAACAAAAATTCAAAAATATATATTTATTTTTTAAATGGATAAATAAATATATACAATATATATATATATATATATATATATATATATATATTTTTTTTATGCTAACAATATTATGTATAATAAAATATATGGAAATAATATTTTTTATTGTTATAAAAAAAAATTGAAACAATTAAAATTAGAAATTTTAAAAGAAAAAAGAAAAAATTGAAGAGATGGAAATAATAACAAAGATAAGAAAATGAAAAAAAAAAAAAAAAAAAAAAAAATTAAAATTAAAATTTATATTATATATACATATATATTATCACATACTAATTTTTTTTTATTTTTTTTTTTTAATATTTTAATGCTGCTTTTAACAACATATATATATAATATATATATCGTATATATGTATACATATAATATATATATGATATATATATAAATGTTTCATTAATTTTTATTTTGTGTTTATGTATTTCCCTATTTTTTTTTTTATTGTAAACTTAATAATCCATAAGGGATATAATAATAAATACTGTTGTGTTATAAAATAGTTCGTTTACATAAAAAAAAAAAAAAATATATTAACTAATAATAATATAAAAATTAATAATTTGGGGTATTTCTTTTTTTTTTTTTTTTTTTTTTTTTCCCTTTTTTTTTTGTTTTTAAAAAAGTAAGGCTGTATATAAGAACATAAAAAATATATACAATACTATATAAATAAATATATATATTTATATATATATTATATAATACATTTAAACATGAAATAACAAAAGTGTTATTATTATATATAAAACAAAATTACACATTGTTTATATAGTATTATATTTGTATTCATTTAGTACATAAAGAAAAAATATAAAAGGGGAAAAAAAAAAACATTGCAATAAATAAATATTGTGTATATTATTCTATTAAAATAATAGTTGTTTTAAAATGTAACTTTTTTTTTAAAGTACATTATTATATATATATATATATATATATATATATATAATTTAATATAATAAATTTTTTTTTTTTTTTTTTTTTTGCTGTTAGTATTTACCAAAATGAACAGAATTATCTATATGATTATCATAATACTGGCTTTATTAAATTGTAAAAGTTATTGTAAATCAAAATTAAAAAAAGGTAACAATGCAAATTGAATTATTATATATTATTATTTATTTATCTGTACAATATTATATACAATAATGTTGTAATTTTGTGGTAATTGTTAAAGAGGGAAAATACATACATATATAGGTTATATATATGTAATACCAATATGTATGTAATTTTTTTTTTTTTTTTTCCCTAACATTTGTTCATATAACCTAATAATAGGTAATAAAAAAGGAAAAAAGAATGTATCCTTAGGTGGAGAATTTTTAGGTGATATTACACCTATGCCTAATTCTGTTTATAATATGCATGTTGATTTAAATAAAAATTACGAATTAAATAATTTTGTTCGTAATGAAAATGAGCATATAAATAAAATATTATTTTTAATGTATAAAGAACATAATAATACGATGAAGGAACTTGAAGAAATTATGAATTCAAGACAAAACATAATTCAATACTTAATTAAAGAAATGGGAAAATTAAAAGATAATTAAAGTATTCTTTAAATTGAAGCAAAAGGATTATATTATATTATATACATATATATATATATATATATATATATATATATATATGTAATAATTAAATGTTTTTAATTTTTAATACAATTGTTTTTACTTTTTCTTTTTTTGTAATATTTCAAAGCTATATTTTTTGTTCAGAATTTTAATTTTTATAAAAATTAATTTTTCCATTGAATTAATTTGTCTCAATTCGCATTTGATATTTTCTTCTTTTTTTTTTTTAAATATATATATGAAATGTATTCCTTTTAATTAATTTATCAGCACGAAAATATATAATATATATTTTTCTACAGATAAATAAAAAAATACCCAATATCCAACACTTTATTATTTTTATTTATTTATTTATTTTCTTTTTTTTTTGTGAGCATATTTTATTTATTATGATTTAAAAAAAAAAAAAAAAAAAAAAAAAAAGGTATTATACAAATAAAATAATAAGATATATAATATACATACAAATGTGTTGAAATATTGGGTGGTATACACTATTATATACAAATACATTTTTAATTTCTATTTTGATTTTAAAGTAATTTGCTTTTTTCATTGAAAAAGATATAATATATATATAATGAATCAATATAATTTTCGTATTTCTTATAACTTTTTTTTTTTTTTTTTTTTTTTAATATTTATAAGGCAAAGAATAAAAAAATAAAAGTAATTACACCCTATGCGAGAACAACCAGTCCATGCAACATAATTGTTATATATTTAAAATTAAATTAATTTTAGCCACTTAATTTTTTTTTTTTTTTTTTTTAATTAAAACATATTGAAAATATTATTTATTAAAAATAAAATAAATATTAATGTTGCATAAAATAAATATAATAATTATTATAAAACAGAATTTTTTTGTTTTGTTTTGTATTTTAATTGTTATATTGTTTTATTTTGTTTGGTATTTGATAAGAGATTATTAATTATTATTAACATTTTTTAATTTTAAACACAAAAAATATAAAAGTAAAAAAAATAAAAAAATAAAAAAACATTATATACTTTGTATTCGTGTAAAAAAAGATTAATTATATAAATGTATTGTTAATTTGTTTTAAAGTTATTAATATATATAATATATTATATTATACATATACACCCCATATATAATATGTTTTTAATAAACTTTTAAATATATTAAGATATAAAACATTCTATTAATATAAAATACATAAGAATAATCTGATAAAAATGGTTTTAAATTATGTATATATAGCGTTAGCAGGTGTATTGCACACTTTAAACAAAAGTTATTTAGACATTAAAGACATAGGTGTAACCTATTTAACGTATTTTGTTTTTTTAATTTCATGTTATTTATTAAAGAATTATTTTTCATGGAAGTTTCTTAATTTTATAAGAATTGTGAAAAGCTCCATAGTTCTAATAATATGTTTAATAAGCTTAAAATATTTAGATTTGAACCTGACCTTAAGTATTAACTTTTTTTACTTATACAACATTTTACAGCTAAGTAACTTTTTAGAAGTAATTACATCAGGAGATAAAAAAAGAAATAACAAATCAACAAATGTAGAGGAAAGAGTAATTAATAAATACGAGTTAAGAAATGAAAATGAAGAAAAAAATTATGAATTAATTGGAGATACATCAAAACATTTAGAAAAAATTGCAAAAAAAATATTAAATAATAAAAAAAAATTAGAAGAAAATGAATGTATATTAAAAGAAAAACAAATTATTGATGAAATAGAAAGAAAAGAAAAAGAAGAAGAAGAAATTATGAAAATGAAAAATAATCTTAATGCTAAAAAAAATAATGATAAAAAGGACAAAATAAATATATACGGTATTTATGTTTTCTTTTTACAAACCTTTTATATATTTTTTTTTTATTTTTTTTGGAATTATATTCAGAATTTGATTATTATAAAAATATTCTTAACTTTACAATTAGCTAAATGTCTCATTTCTTTTGTTAGTAATTTCTGGATAAATAATATAAATATAAATTTATTAAAAAGAATGATACATGTATTAGATATGGTATATATGTTTTCAATAAGTTTATTTTTTACAAATATTCTGTACAATACATCAGACAATACACATGTATTACGTAACTTTGCAGTATATTCTATTGTATTTCATGTATATTATGCATATGTCCTATTTGTTAATTATATATACACATATCATAAGCAATTTAGATCATCTCTGTTCTCTTTTATTTTGTTCTTCCACGTATTTGGAATAATTGGAATGATAAAATTGTATTATCACGAGTATGGAAAGTCATTATTAATTCAGGTAACCTCATATAAATGCTATATAAAATAAATGAACAATATAAGTAAAATATATATATATATATATAATAGTGTACATATACACCTATACATAATTTATATACATGTATTTCTTTATATATATATATATATTTTTTTTTTTTTTTAGTGCATACTATTTTACCTGATAAACGGTTTCGGAATAACTTTTGGAGCTCATCGCTTATGGTCACATAGAGCATTTAAAGCTGGTCACATTGTTCAGGTTCTATTTTTAATTTTGAATAGTTTTGCAAATCAAGGGAGTGTAATAGTTTGGGCCATAAATCATCGTTTACACCATAAATATAGTGATACAAAATATGATCCTCATAATATAAGATATGGCTTCTTTTATAGTCACGTTGGATGGCTTTTATATCAGAAAACGAAATATGTAAAAGAAAAAGAGAAAGAAATTTATGTAGATGATTTATTACAAAATCCTTATCTTCTTTTACAACACAAATTAGATCCATATTTTAATTTTTTCTTTTGTTTTATTATACCTGGTATATATTCATATTTTATGTATAATAACTTTTGGGATGGATTTTTTATATTAGGAGCTCTTCGTTGGATTATTACTTTACATGCTACATGGTCTATTAATAGTGCATCACATTCTTTTGGACATAGACCCTATAATATTGATATAAAACCAACCAATAATATTTTTACATCTATAGTAGCACTTGGAGAAGGATGTCATAATTATCATCATGTGTTCCCTTACTGTTATGCTATGAATGAAAATTTTTATATTCTTAGTATAAACCCTACGAAATATCTGATAAATTTTTTCTATTATTTAGGTTTAGTATGGGATTTAAAATGTGCAAAGAATATTTGTAAAGAAGTACGATTAAGAGAAACATTAAAATTAGAAAAGAGAAATAAAGCATTAAGTGAAAACATTAAAAATGAAATAATGAAAAAAGAAGATACAAGTTATGTTATAGAGTTAATGAATTCTTTTAAAGCATTGTGTAATGATTATTTAAATATTTCAACCTTTATGTATATTTTATACTTCTTAAGAGATATTGTAATTATGATTACTATATTTTTAATTCACATATGTTACTGTTATAATAAATATGGAAATGGTACTATGTTTTCTACGATATCACAAAAATTTAATATAGAAAATAATAAATATTTATCAATATCACTTTCCTTTTTCTTTCATATTATTTTATATACACTACCCATGGGAACTATGTTTGCAAGTTTATATGCATTAGTTTATGAATGTAAAAGAGAGCTACTTTTTAAAAAACCACTATTTAATCATTTCTTTGGTAGTATTATTTCATCATTTATTTTGTTACCATATACTTCAGATAAAAATAGAAAATCAGTATTAACAGCCTTGAATGAAGATTTCGTTAAAATTTTAAAGGGACCAATATATTTTGACATATATACTTTAATATTCTCCTTTTTTTTAGTATTCTATATAATGACATATTATATATTTGGGTACTTTTATTTCTGCACATTTTTTTTAGGACCATATATTGTTTTTAATGCATGGTTATTAATTTATATATATTTATTAAAAAATCCTCCATTTTTACAAATGGATATTAATACTAAAGAAGTGGATATTGGTGTTTTAAATTATGTTGCTTTCCAATCCTTACTTCAATGGAAAAAGAATAATTCAATTTATCAAAGTAAAAAGTGGTTATATAAAATGGTTTTTTCATTTATTAATTTCATACACCATCACTTATGTTATACTCATGTTGTTGAGTTCATTAATGCCAGTATACCAAGTTACAGAACTAAAGAAATATATAAACATTTCGATAAAACATTAGATCAGTATAATTTCCTACGCAATGACAAATTTATGGACGTACTCAAGGAGTTCTTATGAACGAAAAGGTTACTACATATATATATGTATATATATATATATATATATATATATATATATATATGTATGTATGTATGTATGTATATATATATATATTTATGTATTTATAAGAAATCAAAAAAAAATATATGACAATAATATATATTGTACTGTGTTTATATTATATGCTACAAGCATTTTATTATTTTACTTTTTCTTACATATATGTATACATATTATTTGTTGACTTTCTTTCTTTTTTTTGATAAGTATATAATTTTTTATATAAATTATAATACATATTGGAAAAAGAAATTATAATTTTAAATATAAAATTGTTTCCATATTTATTAAAAAAAAAAAAAAAAAAAAAAAAAAAAAAAAAAAAAAACTTTTCTCTTTTTAAAACATCAATCAAATTATTTTCACAAGAAATTTATTTTATTCTTTTTCTTTATTATTTTCCCCTTCTATAAATAATTACATACAACCGTAGATATAAAATCTTTAAAATTAAAAAAGGATTGGTTTATTAAGAACTCATTATTATATACCTTAACTTTAGATGTTTCTTTTTTAGGTTTATATTTATCAAGATCTTGAGGTAATATAATTTCTTTGGAAATTAATTTATCATAATTAAAATGAGCATAATATATATTATCTCCTTCATATAGAATAGCATAACCATGTTTCATTCCTCGAAACCAATATCCCTCATATCTATTTATATGATCATAAACATATATACCATATCCATGTTTCATTCCTAAACAAAATTTTCCATTATAATTTTCTTTTTTTTTATTATATATACTTAATCCTTTTCTATGAGGAACAATGAATAACTTTTTTTGTTGTAGGTATTCTACAATATTTTTATTTTTGTTCAGTTTCTTTTCAGTATTGTTTATTAACCAATTTTGATCTAATATATCAAAAATATTTTTCAATACTTTTTTCTTCTTATTATTTATAAATGTTTGAAGTTTTTCTTTTAAAAATGTCTTTTGTTCATTTTCTGCATTTTCGCTATCATCACTGTCTTTATAGGTTCCATTAAATTCAATGGAAGTTTGATTTTCTTCTAAAAATATGATGGGCAAACTATCTTTTTTTTTAAACGATGAATAATCTTCAGGATTATCTATACCATTCAAAATAGAAGAATTCCTTATTTCATAATTATCATCATTTTGATAGTCATTAATTTTTTGATGACCACTAATACTTTGAGGGTTACTTGTAATACTCTTGTTATTTCCATTTTGATCGTTAATGGTATGGCTGACATTGTTTATATCTTCAGCAGGATATGGAACATTCAAATAATATTTTCTTTGTTCTTCCGTTATCATATCAGTTGTCACATGTTCTAATTTTTTATTATCATTAGTAGTATGATTCATAAAATTAAATATGGTTTCTATTAATTGGTTAACATTATTTAATTTTTTCTCTATTATATTAACCACTGTATCATCAGCAATAAATTTGTATTTATTATTTCTTTTAGAATTTGGGAGAATATAAATTTTCCCAATATATTTATCTTTGTTTGGAAAAACGATATGAAAACTTTTTCTCATTACAGGTTCATCATTTTCCCATTTTCCTTCAATTGAAAAAATATTATTAGAAGCATCATTACATTTTAATGTTAAGAAACCATTACCACATTTTTTTCCTTCAATAAAATATCCTTCAAATATTGCTGAATCATCATATGATAAAAATCCATATCCATGTGGTAAGAAATTTTTTATTTCTCCAGTATATACAGAACCATTATTATATAATATTTTTCCTTGACCAATTAAATTATTATTTTTAAAAATTCCTATATAAGTGTTTTTATTATATATAAGTTTTCCATTACCATTAAAATAACCATTCAAAAATTCTCCTTCATATTGATTTAATAAATTGTCAACAAATATACCATTTTCAGTAAATAAATTATTTTTAAATTTTCCAAAATATTTAAAATTTTTATGATATAAATGACCTGAACCATTTATTTGATCATTATGCCATTCTCCTTGAAATGTAATATCATATATATTACTTACAAATTTCCCTAATCCTTCTTTACAATTTTTTAAAAAACAATATGTACCTTCATATACATATCCTTTTAAAGATATTATTAAAACTTCTTTTAAATTATTATTATTATTATTATCGATTGTTTCATTATAATATTCTCCTTTTTCAATTATTAATAAATCATTTATAAATGTATACTTTTCTAAATTTCTTTTATCAAATAAAATATTATTTTCTTCAGCTATTTTTAAAAATTTATTTATTTTGTGGTCCTTTTCAATAAAAGAATGAAAGTTTGTAGTTTCTTCCCACATTTCAATAAATAAATTATTATAATTTTCTTCATACACATTTTTTTTTTCTTTCATCCCTTCTTCAAAATATTCTTTACTTAATGTAAATAGTTCGTTAAAATAAATATGAAAATGATTTCTTATATCGATAACATATTTTTCTAATTCATCATTTCTTTTTAACCCTTTCATTTTGTCTGTTGTATTATAATTACTTTCTGATCTTTCTATATCTTTCATAAAATTTACTTGTTCACTATATTCTTCTTTTAAATTTATAATGTATATATCATCTTCATCATCAATAAGTTCAAAATTTTCATAATTGCATTCATTTGATGGAAATGAGTCATTCAAATGGAAATTATCTCTATAGAATTTATTATTATTATTAATATTATTAATGTTAATATTATTTCCATTCGATATGTCCTCATTCATATATAATTCACTGTTTTCATTCATAGTACCACATGTGGTACCATTTAGTACCTTTTCTTCTTTCATTTTTTCCATTTGATTTTCTCCTTTTATTTCATTTGGGATATAACCCAAATTGCTAAAGGATTTATCTTCATTGTTTTTATAGTCATCCATATTAATAGTTTTCATATCACACAAACTTTTAGTATGTATAATATCAGCACCATCATTATTATTATTATTATCATCCTCATCATTACTATTACTATTATTATTATTATTATTAATATTATTCATATTAGAGTTATTTATGGTTAATGAAATATTATTATTTTGGTTACAAAACAACTTTTCATTTATCCTATTAAAATTCGATATAATATTATTTGTATTTGAATAATTTATATTTTGTAAATTTATTAAAGTTTCATTTGGTTTTATGTTTTCAAATATTAATGAAGAGAAATTAAAGAAAGATTTAAATATAGAATGTATTTTATTTATATGATTATTTTCAAATTTTGTTAATTTCAATACATTCATAAGATTATCATTGTTTATAACTAAGCTATCTTTATCAACGTCATATAAAAGATCTGCATTATTCTGAACATCTTTATATACATCACTATCAATAGTAGTAGATATAAAATAATTTTTTGAACATGTATAATTATTAAATAATTTGAGATTATCTATATGTAATAATAATACATATGTTTCATGAAATAAAATTAATGGTAATTTTAATTTTATCCATTCTTCAAATTTATCTTCATAATTTTTTATATTAAATCCCAAATTTATAATATCAGGAATAAAAGACAAAAATAATAAAACATATTTACAACCCATTTCTTTTTTTGAACATGAAATAACAATTTTTTTTTCTAATAATAATGCTTTTAAAAATATTAACATATTCTCTAATTTCATATTTTTTAATTGTTCCATATTATTCGATAAATTCAAATAATAATCATCAAATGTTATTTTTTCAAATATATTATTATCTTCACTGAAAGAATCAACAAAATTTTTTAATTTTTTAAATTCTTTATCTATTAAAAATGATTCCATAACAGTAAGAAATTTACATGATATAAAATTATAATATGGAATTTGACTTATTATCATAATTTCTTTATATATATTTTCTTCTAAATAATCTATTACAATGGAATAATATCTATTACCACTATTACCATATAGAATATTATATTCATTATTACTAGTAGATTCAATATTTAAATTATATAATACATTAGTAGTTGTATTCATTTCTTTTAATAAAAATATCCTTTCTATAAGAAAGTTTTCTATATCTTCTTTCCATTCTCCTTTATATCTATACCAAACATTAAATGGTGTAACAACTTTAGTTTCATTTTCTATTTGTAATATAATATTTTTTTCATTTATATCTATGTGTGGATAAATATATTCAATATTTACATTTTCTTTTTTTGATAAAATGAAAATGCAACAGATATATGGACCACATATACTTGTATCAAATAATGTCTTGATCTTTTTATCTTGTAATCTTTTATATATATTTATTTCATTAACTGATTTCTTATTATCACATTCTCTATATATTTCCTTGTTTAATGATTCATTATTTTTCACAAAATAAGAGGATATATCATCTGCATTAAATTTTATATTTTCAACATCTTCATCAAATTTTTCTTCAATTTCGCTCCCAATTTTGTATAACCTATTACTTATGTCTTGGTTTTTCTCATTATCTCTAGAGTTGTTAAAAAGATAAAATATATATATATATATATATATATATATGTATAGGTACATATAATACATGAATAGCAAATACACAAAAAATACATACATATATATATATTTACATTCTTTCGTATACATATATATTACCTTTTACTTTTTGAAGAAAACAGTTGAAAGCTATCTTTGATTTTCTTCATAAATTCTTTAAAACTTTAAAAAAAAACGAAAAAAAAAAAAAAAAAAGAAAATTACTTTTTAATATTTAATATTCATTTCTAAACCTATATACAATTACTGAAAAATAAACATGAAATATATTACACAAAAAAAAAAAAAAAAAAAAAAATAATAAAAAAAAAAAATATATATAAGAATTATGAAATATATTTATATAATATTTGAGAATCAAAAAAACTTTTAAAATCATTTAAAATTAAACAAAATATAAAACAAGGGCTTGTTTTGTTTGCTTTTCATATTATTTAAGGAAATTGAAACCACGAAATAGAGAAACAGTTTATATTTAATTACATTTTTTTTTTAAAGATAACAATTTGTTACATTACATTTTCCACAGAAAAAATTAAAAAAAAATAAAATAAATAAAATAAAATAAAAACAATGAATATTTGTGCATTAATGAAAATGAAAAGAAATTTTTTTTTTTTTTTTTTAATAAATTGTAACTTTATTTATTTTAATAAATAAATATTTTAATGACATAATATATTATTATATCAAGTAGTATATATACATATATATTTTTAAACGTTTAATTATAAATCTATATATTTCAAGCTGAAACACATATATATATTCATTTCATGGAAATTTTTTCTTCATATATAAAATATAATACCTTTTTAGGTACTATAATAAGTTATCATAATGTTAAATATAGAAACAAAATATATATATAAAAAAAAGAAAAACATGACAATTGAAATTTGGGAAAATATTAAAAAAAAAGAAATCATAGGCTAATTTTTCAGACAATATACGAATGAGGAAAATTAATCTTATAGAAATAATACTTATTGAGAAAACCATTACAGTTGAAATCATAATTATAACATAAAGTAAAAAGGTTATAAATAAATTTGATCATAATTAAAATATATATATATATATATATATATATATATATTGTTGTTTTTTATTTTTTATTTTTTATTTTTAATTATTTTTTTAAATTGTTTATAATATTTTTATAAAACTGAAAATAAGAAAAATACATAGATATATAAATATATATTTTTAGACATAAATTTTTTTGTAATATTTATCTATAAATATATTGATTCAAAATAATCATATATATTCTTTTTTTCCTTAATACCATTCAAAAAAAAAAAAAAAAAAAAAAATTGATGTTTATAATTCTCTTCTTTTATATCACTTATTCTTATAAAAATATAGAAAATTTACTATATGAAGAGGAAAGTATTTCTTCTGAGCACACTATAGTCATAAAAAGAAAAAAAGATCAGTTTGGCTATTTCAGTGTATACATATGTACATATATATATATAATTACAATTTTTGGGTGAAAAAAAAAAATTTATGGATGAATTAAAAAATTCCATAAGAATAAGAAAAACAGTTTCTAATAAGGAACGTTATAGACAAATAAATAAAAAATAAGGAAAAATATTTTATAAAATATTTTTAAGTTCATATATATATATATATATATATATATATATTTTGTACATATTGAAAATGTAAAATGAAATATTAAAAGAGAGAGAAATGCTATAAAATATGTGACTATATATTTATGTGTATATATGAAAAAAGAGACATGCATGCAATACATTTTGATTCAATTGTTGTAAAAATTGTTATGAGAGCAGCACACAAGCTACATCATATATATACATATATACATATTTTACATTTTTTCTTTTTCTTTTTATATATTTAATGATATATATATATATATATATATATATATATATGTGTATATATATTTGTCTTTCTCCTTTAAAAAAATATTTTTTAAATAAATGTGACTTTCAAATAATTGTCGATTGATATATTAATTATTTTTTCACAATCTCCCCCACATCAAATGTTAATGTCATATAAGTGTTGTGTAATAAAATATTTTCCTATGGTTCATTATAAAAGCTGTCTTTAATTATAAAATTTATTATTCTTTGTTATTATTTTTATTGTTCACTTTTTTGGTGATTATCTATATATAAAGAAAAAAAAATATATACATATTATATATATGTATTTAATTGTATTTATGTGTAATTATATTTTTTTTTTTTTTTTTCTCGTAAAGCAAATTCCACAATTTTACCAATAAAGAGGTTATAAGGAAAAATAATAAATAAATAAATAAATATATATATATATATATTTGTGAAATTATTATTTTGAAATACTTTAAAAAAATAATAATATATTAAAAAAAATATGATTAAATTTTTTTTTTTTTTTCCCCCACATTTTAACAGATAAAGGAATGCGATTTACACAAAAACTAGCAGAAATTATTTCCCTTTTTTAACCGTTTATTTATAATTCCTTTGTTATATATATATATGTATGCATATGTAATTTTCCTTTTCAAATATTTTATAAGATATAAATATGATTAATATTGGATATTTATTTTTATTTTTATCTTTTTTGTTATTGGAAAAGACATTTTATGGTAACGATACCTTTATAGGATTTGAAGATTTTTATGTTAGAAGAAAAAATAAAATATGGAGTTGTAATTTAAATCGTGAAAAAAGCTATTTTCATAACAAAACTATAAATACTTCATACAAAAATAGAGTTTTAAAAGAAAGCATATTATTAAATTTAGATTTAGATGTAAAGAAATATAAGGATGATATCATAACCAAAAAGAAAACACCTGAAAATATTTATAAAGATAAAAATGAAAATAATTATGAAATGAAATATGATGAAGGTATTTCTAATATTATAGAGGAAGAAAAAAAAGATGAAAAAGAAGTGACTGAAAATCAAGAAAAAGACGAGAAAAAAGAAAAAGAATACAACAGTGATATAAATAAACCAGTTAGTTTATCACATCTTAAACAATATAAAAATATTTATGTTAATAATAATAAAAAAATAAATAAACAAAAAAGTATAAAAAAACATTTACATCCATATAATTTCGAAAATAAAAGTAATAAGTATCTTACCTTTTTACTGTTAGATATTAGGAAGGAATCTTCTACCTTTATGGTACCTATGAAATTTTATATAAGTCAAGCAATATCAAATATATCAGATGAGGAATATAATAAATTAATGGAAGATAATAGTGTAGATGTATATTTAAATAATGCCTTAGTTGAATACAAATATGAAAATTTCGAAATAAAAGAAGGAGAAGCAGAAGTAGAAGGAGAAGTAGAAGGTGTAGAAGGAAAAGAAAATAACATGAATGAGGAAGAAAAATATAATAATGATAATGATGAAAAATATAATAAAGAAAATAAAGATAAGGAAAATGAAATAAATTCAAACGGACACCATGAAAACAATGAACATCAAGAAAATGATAGCGGTGATAGTGTAATTATGAAATATACAATTATTATTTCAGGAATAGTTCTCTTATTTGCTATCAGTTTTATTATTTATTATTTTGATATTATACAAAAGATAAAAAGGAAGTTAAATAAACAAAGAAAATCTAATGCAACCATGGCAATAGGTAGAGACAAAATTCAAGAGGAATTTATGTGAACAGCATTATTTCTTATTATATATTTTGATATATTTAAAATTCTTATAAGATAAATAATACAACAAAGTATAATATAATTATAAAATATAATATATTAAATAAATATTTATATACACTTGAATCTAATGTTCTTTTATAAAAAATATATGTCATACAATTTTATTCCTTAATATTATTTTTATTTTTTTAAACTATTTTTTTTCAAAATTTTAATTTATACTCATTGTTATTAATATTATTATTATTTTTTTAAAACACATATATATATAACTTAAAAATTAATTCATATATAAATATTTTTATTTTAAAAAAAAGGAAAATATTCGGGGAATTGTTTCTTAAAAGGTGGATAATCTATATGAAATTATATTATATTGTTTATTTTTTTTATAAGATGTAAACACACAGAATTATATGATTATAATATATATATATAATAATTTTATATAATGAAACAATCATTTATATATTTTATATACAATTAAAAAGAAATAATTTTATTTATAAATTTAAATAAATCTCATGAAAAAAAAAAAAAGTTGTATTATATATAATATATATATATTTATTTATTTTTTTTTGAAGTATAAAATTATGTTTATACTACACACATTTTGTTCATAAAAAAATGTTTAATAATTTTTCTTAAATAGTTGAGGAAATGCTATAAATGATAGTATAAAAATACACAAATGTTTTAAAATATAATATCAGTTATTTCATTTATTAGTATAATATAAAAGATATACAAAAATATGGTATCTTCTTATGTTTATTTTATAAATATATAAGAAAAAAAAAAAAAAAAAATTGGAACAATTTGGAATTTAAGGGGTTTTCCTTTTCCTCTGCATTAAACTATAGTACATCATGAAAATTAAATGAAATAATAATAATATATATATATATATATATATATATATAATAAATGTGAAAAGTTACTTCGAATCTATATATAGTATGTTATTTATATTTTATAATAATTTATATTATATTTATTATTGTATATTAAAATATATATATATAATATATATATTTTTAAAAATATTATCAAATTTAATATAAAACTTGTTTATGTAATAATGCTTTTATAATATATTTATCAATCTATAAAGTTGTATATATAATGAACAACAATATGAAGGTTTTTTTTTTTTTTTCTTTTTTTTATAACTGTAACAATAAAAATATATAGCATAAAATTTAACAAAAGAGGATATATTAAATATAAATTATTATATATAATTCAGTCTTCTTAAAAGTGAAATGTTATTATATTTATTAATATAATATTAATATTTATTCCTCATTTATTTCTTTAATATTATTTGTATTATATAATATATTTAATAAAATATATATTTATATTGTTTAAGAAAATGTACATAATTATTCGAAAAGTTAAAATTTATAATAAACACCAGAAAATTTTCAAATTATTTTTTAATTATATGTATATATATATATATATATATATATATATATATAATATACAAAGAATTTTTATATAATAAACACAATACATTTGGTTTTATTGTATCATACATTAATAATATAATTATTATAATTATATTTTTCCTTCATACTTTTGAAATTATATATAAGAATATATAAATATTTTTCTAATTATTAATTTTTTGTTTAAAAAAAAAAAGGGGGAAAAAAAGTTCATTTTTTAATATTATTATGTATAATATAATATTATAAATATACATAAATATATATAATATTAATATATATTATATGCATTGTAGGATCTTTTTATTTTTTTTTTTTTTGAAGATTCTATTAAGAATTATTATTTTTTATACATATTATTATATATAGAAAGAGAAGATTTAATATATTATTGAAAAAAAATAGCATATATTAAAAAATAAATTATGTTACAATATATTAATATTATTACCTATATAATTTATAAATATTAGTATACATTTAATGATACTTTTTTTTTTTTTTTTTTATTGCAATTTATAAAAGAACATATAATTATAATATATATATAATTACATCCTATATTAATAATATATATATATTATATATATGCCTCTGAAATATAAAACATATTTTTTTTCTCCTTGAAGAAGAAAATATATTATAAAAAATAAAAAATGGATTTTTAGTTTTTATAAGGAAAAACACCTTATGAAAATTTTACAATTATATTATATATATGTCAATTCTATAAAGATTTAAGAACATAAATACATTTAAATAAGTTGTCATTATAACGAAATTTAATATTTTTGTACCTTTTTTTTTTATAAAACATGTAGTACATGAGAAAAAGAAAAAAATTTATAAATAATAGATACAGAAATATTTTATATATATACATAATATATATATTTATTTACAATTAATATTATTTATTATATATAATATATGTATAATTAATATCATATATTTTTTATATGTCATAAATATATTAATACATCATAAATTATAATATTATATTATATTATTTTGTATATAAATAATAATATTTCATATATCCATAAAAAATATATTTATAAAAAATATACATCTTTGTAATATTATTTTTATATATTTTTTTCTTTATTTTTAAAAAGTTTTTATCTTTATTAAAAGATTAAAAAAGCAACAAAAATAACATATTTTTATATTATTTTGTGTTTTATATAATAATATTATATATATTAATATATATGAAAAAATATTATCTAAATATATATAAAAAAATACTAATGTTATATTTTTCCTTTTTATTTTAAATCTTAAAAACATATATTTTGAATAAAATATATATATATATATATATATATATATATGATTATTTATATAAATATAGTTTTTAAATTCTTAAAGTTTCTTTTTATTTACCTTTTTTGTAATGTTTGTTTTTCTTAAATTATATATAAAAAATATATATATGTATATAATAGTCTGAACGTTATATATTTTGGCAATTAATTAAAATATAATAAAAAAAAAAAAAAAAAATTGAAAATTAAAAAAAAAAAAAAATATATATTAAGAAGTATAGTTTTTGTGTGAATTTCAATTTTGTTCAATTTCTTATATATAATATTTATAAGTGAAATCTGAATGATTTTTTCCATAAATTGTAAATAATTGTAAACATACATTTTTTTTTTTTTTTTTTATGAATATTTTTATTTTACATATTATTATATATATATATATATATATATATATATATACATTTATAAGTATCTACAATATTTACATACCATTATATCGTCTGATTTTATACATGTTTGTTTTATAATAAAGTTATATTAAGTATATCTTGTTATATATTCATTATGTCCTTTTTTTTTTTTTTTTTTTTTTTTTTTTTTGGAATAGTAATATTTTAATAAGTTTATTTAATTTATTTAATATATTTAATATATTTAATATATTTAATTTATTTTATTATTTTATTATATATATTTTTTTTTTCCACCCCTTCCTACTTACAATAAATACTTTAAAAAAGAACAATATAAAATAAAAATAAGTTTATAATATATACATTTTATTCTTTATATAAATACCCCTTTTGCCCAGGAAAAAAAAAAAAAAAAAGAATGTAATGTTATTTAAATTAATGAATGAATAAACAAATAAATAAATATAAATATAAATATTTATATAAACATATAATATTTTTATTTTATATTACATATATTATTTTGATGAATATAAAAAAAAAAAAAAAATTTTAAGCACAAAAATTAAGGAACAGATTTATTATGGATTGTTATTTTTTTGAAGAAGAGTATGCATCTAGTTTGAACCAAACAAATGGAGTATCAAGAGAAAATGTAAGTGAGAAAGTTTATTCAGAAGATGATAAAAATACATCATGTTATGTTAGCTATTCATCTCATAGTGATGATAGTTATTTAGATGTTGAATATGAAAATGCTCTTAAATCTAGAGATATAGAAAATAATATTAATGATAATAATAAAAATATTGATAATTATAATTTAGATTATTGTAACTTAAATGATGTTATGATAGATAAAAATATTGAATGTATTAATAAAAAAGAATTGAATAGTTTAAAATTAAAAAAAAATATATTAAATCGAAGTGGAAATTATAATAATGATATAGTATCAACAGAATATTCAGATCATCATACTTTATATAAAAATTGTTCAGGTACTGATGATAAAAATTATAGTAATAATAACGATGATAAAATTAGTGATGATAAGTGTGATAAATTTGTTAATGATATGGATAATAATTCAAATAATAATTCATCTAATAATGTGGATTCTAAAAATTGTGAGAATCTCTCATCTGATAATGATACGTCTAATTCTTTACATAAGAATAATAATACCAATATTAATGAAAAAAAAAATGGAGAGAAGAAATTCATAGAAGGCCATTTTCTGAGTGTTATTAATAAGTTTAAAAGAAGTTTAAAAGAAAATGTTATTGGAAAAAAAATATGGAATAATAATAATTCGGATATTGCTACCATAGAGTCTCATACGTTACAAAACGAGGACAATACCACCGACAATAATAAGAATAATAATAAAAGTGATAATCAAAATGTAAATTTGGATAATAATAATGATAAAAAAAATGATGATATTAATAATATGTGTACATTCAACAATCAACAAAATACAATAAACAATCAAACCAAATTACTAAGTCATAAAATAAATGATCCAAATGGTCAAACACAAGTATCCCTTAAAAATGCAAAACAAAAAGAGAAGGAAATAAAAAATGAGTCCATGAAAAACACTATGAAAAATGTAGTCAAAGAAAAAAGCAATTACAACAGAGAAGAAAAAGATATAACAAATTCTGATGGTTATGATGAAAATAGTACAGATGAAAGTTACCCTTATAATCCTAATTTAACAAGTTCAGAAAATTCCGAAGAAGATTGTTATGAACCTTCTTCAGATGATAAACCTAGTAATAATACTTCTGATCATATCAATGTAAATGACATTAGAAACGATGTTCCTTCTAATGACAATGTTTCAAGTTTGAATGTGAAAAATGCAGAAAATTGTAATAAGGAAAAAAAGAAAAAGAAAAAAAAAAAGAAAAAAGAACTTAATAATGATAATAAAGACAATACATTAAATAATGAAACGATGAATGATATAAATATGAATAAGAAAAATGATGACACTTTTTTTACCATACAAGAATCAAATAAAAATTGTAAAAATGAAAATTTATTAATTTTAATAAATGAAGACGAAATGAAAACCCCTAAGTTGAATGTACCCAAAATAGAAATAATAAAAGATGAGGAATCTAATAAATTTTTTGATAATAATGTTTTGAAAAATAAAAATACAAATGGTAACGATAATGATAATGATAATGATGATATTGATTTTATTAAAATGATCAAGGATAAAATGAAAAAAAGTATATATAATAATAAGGATAATAAATGTATTTCAAAAAAAAGCAATATCAACAAAATAGAGAACAACATTAATAGTAATGATAATAATGACATTAATATTTTTAGTAATTTGTCAGAACAAAATAACTTAAGAAAGGAAAGTAATATTTTTGGTGAGTCTTATGAAGAAAAAAAAGATGCGAATAATACAATACATACAACAAAATGTACAAAAAAAAAAAAAAATATAATGAATTTAAATAAATCTAGTAACAAAAATAGTAATTTTTTATCTCAAGATACTCTTGATGGTATTAATAAAAAATATAATGTATTAAGTGATGAAAATTTGTTAAAATTAATAGCTGATTGTTCAAAAAACAAAAATGGAGAGTTTCCTAATATGGATGATAAGATTATTGAAGATTTTATAAATATGAAAAAAAATAGTATACAAAATGAAATAAAAAAACATATTATATATATATGTGGTAATTGTAGATTACAAATGAAATTATCTAAGAGTCCTTATTTATGTTTTGAATGTTTTATTAACGAAATGAATGCACGTACAGGTAAAAATGTACGTATGGCTGATGGAACTGATTTTAATATTAAAGATGTAAATGTTATAAATTCATACATTTCTAATTTTTTTCTTGAAGTAGATAAATTAAAAACTAAATTTGAAATGGATGATGAAGAAATAACCTTAATGTTTAGTGAAATGAGAAAAAGTACCTTATGGAATTCAACAAAAAATATGTGTAAATTATTTTATGATATTTTTCAAAATGATAATATAGCTGATAATAATAGTATATTTTCATCAAATAATAAAACAATAACAAATATGCTTAACCAGAATTTTGATATAAATAAAGAAGAATATAATCAAAATGATGATGAAAAAAAATTAATTAATAATATAATTAATAATGAAACATTATCCATTGATTATAAAAATGAATTATTGAAATTTTATAATTTTACAAAGAACAAAAACAAACCTAAAACAAATATACAAATAAAAAAAATATACCTTAAGTCTAAATCGAAAAAAATGAAATATTATATGAATTTGAGAAAAAAAAAATATGCTGTTCATAAAGGTATATATAAATTAAGAAATTTTTGTAAATCTACATGTAGAATAAATAGTTGTAATTATTGTAGTTGTATATTTGATAATACCAAATATAGATTTATACTTATAAGTAAAATGAAAAAAACGAAAAAACTCGTATATGAAAAACGTATAAAAAATAGTGCCATTTTAGTAGAAAAAATGCATGATATTAAGGAAATTAAAATAAAACAAAAAGATACATTTATTAATGATGATCAGAAAAACTCTAAAGATTTGCCCCAATCATTTAATTTAGGAAATACCAATAATTCAAATAAAGAAAAACCAAATGTGAATAAAAAAGGGGATGTACCAATAATAAGTGCAATTGATAGTTTTGATGCAAATGCAAATAAGGAATGTAATAAAAATAATAATGATAAAAATGATGATAAAAAAAATAATAAAGATAATAAAAAAGATAATAAAAAGGATAATGATAAAAATAATAATAATAAAAATAATGATAATAATAATAATAATGATAGTAATAATAATAATAATGATAGTAATAATAATAATAATAATAATGATAATAATAATAATAATAATAATAATAATAATAATAATGATAAAAAACAGAATGAAGATAGTACAGAAAGTGATGATGAGAGTTCTTTAATTGATGATAATTATATTGAAGATGATAGTTATGACAGTGATAGTGAAAGTGATTCATTAGATTTTGATACTTCATTCAATAGTGAAAATTATGATGATGATAATAATTTTCTATATAAGAGTGATAACGATAATACTATTAATGATATAAAGAATGATAAAAATGCATATATTGCATTAGATATATTTATGAAAGATTTTGATAAAATAAATAAGAATAAAGAAGAATTAAATAATATATTACCTATAAAAAGATCACTAGAAAGTTATGTATTACCAAATATAATAACACAAAAAGTATTACCTCCAGTTATTTTACCATTAAATAAACAATTGACAAATTTATTTTATGAATTGAGATGTCGAGATTTTTTTCATATTGATAAGATTGATTATTATAAATTATTTACAATGCAGAAAAGTATATCAAATATATATATGAATAAATGTTTAATGAATAATGAAGACATGTCTTTTAATTCTATAACAAATGGAATAGAAACATATAATTATACAAATGAAAATATAGTAATAAATCATAAGAATAACAATGGAAGAATAGAATTATATATACCTAATTTTTGGAGAAGTATTAAAAGTGTAAATGAAATAAAATCTCTTACAGGAAATTATTATGATTTTTATTACAAAGTTTTAGTACATCCAAGAGGAAATTCAAATGATGATAATTATATGTCTGCATATTTAGAAGTTATTAAACAAGATTTTTATCCATCCGAATGGGTATTTCCAAATGTACATTTTCAATTAACAGTTCATAATTTTAAAAATAGAAAGAATTCTATATCATCTGCATCATGTTGGTCATTTACAAATAATTCTTTATCTAGAGGATGGCAAAAAATGATAAGTCATTCTAAAATAAATAAAGTTTCAGGATTTTTAGATGAATCAGGTGGTTTATTAATTAAAGGAAAAGTAGAAATAACATTTAAACAATTATGGTCAAAAAGTGTTCAATATAGTCCTAAATATATATGGAGTTATATGCCTGAAAAATTATATGCTCATTTTAATCAAGAAGATCCTCTACTTAACTTTTTATTCAAAAAATCGCATTTTAAAAACATTTTATGTAAAAATGAGAAACATAATAATTACAATAGTAGAGTTAATGATTTGAAAAAAAATGATAATAAGAGAAGCAACAATTATTATATAAACAAAAGTAGTAATTATGATAAAAATAAAACTATTGATAGGATGAAGAAGATTAATTTTTATAAAATGAATTATTTATATAATAGATATACATTAGATATATATAACTATTCTTTATATTGGTCTCCACAACTTGTTAAGAGTTATTTTAGTAATGTAGATCATAAGAAAAAGTTTAAAAGGTCGTTAGCTAATAATACAAATGATGTTATAAAAAATGATATAAATAAGGAAGAAGAAAAGGTATTAGATATTATTAGTGAATCTTATAGCAATATGCATGTATATGACATGTTGGTTAAAAGGAAGAATTTAAATGAATTGAGAAAATTGTCTAAAGGGGGTAATAATATAGAAAAGGATCAAAAAGGAGATGAAGATTTAAACGAAGAAGTAAAAGATGGGAACAATAATAATAATAATATTAACAATAATAATAATAATAATATTAATAATAATAATAATAATAATAATAATAATAATAATATTAATGGTGAAAATGAAAACGAAGCAGATGATAATGGAGTAAGCGCCACCGATTATCTAACCCTAGATAATAGAAAACATGTGTTAACATTAACAAATTATATAGTTCCTATTGTAGAATCATTTCATGATAATGACAATTTAACAATTTTAGTAAATACATTATACAATATTGATCTTTTTAAAATTATAGTTTTGAAATATAATGGTAATTTATATAATAGGATATTAATGAAATATATTAAAAAAAAGAGAAAAGAAAAAAAGTATAAATTAGAATATGTTATGAAAAAATATGGTATAGAAAAACATTTTACAAAAAATGAAGTAATACAAAAGATAAAAGAATATAATGAAAATAAAATTGATAATTATGATGATTGTATAAATTGGAAAAATAAAATTATAGAAAAATTACAAATAATAAGTAAAAAAATTAAATATTTATTTACTTATATGAATGATAAAATTAATAATATGAATAATATCAATCATAAATCATATTTCCAATTATGTAACTCAAATGAAATTCCAATTATACAATTTTTAAATGTTATTGATATACAAAAAGAAGCAATTATTATAAATGGTATAACAAGTATTAATAATTATATTAATTATTTAAATGTATGGGTTCAAAATGTTAATGTTAGTATAAATTATGTAACAAACTGTGGATATAATTTTAATTATTTATGTAACCTAAATAAAGTGAAAATCAATATTAATGATTTAAATAATGATATTGTTGATGTTAATAATAGTATACATAATATTGAGAAGGATGATTTATTTAAGTCATTAAGTTATCCAAAGGACAATTCGATCACTGTTGAAGGTATTCATAAGAATATGTCAGATAAAGAAACAAGTTCAATGCAAAACAACAAAGAAAAATACAATAACAACATGAAAAATGACAACAACAATATTAACAATAATAATAATAATGATGATGGTGGTAATTATTGTGTTGGAGATTATTTAGAATTTTTGGAATACGACTTTATTGACAATCCAGATGAATTGAAAAGAATTCCTTATAGATATTCTAGCGATTTCAAATCATTCCATATGTTTGAATATTTTAGAAAAAATAATAATAACGTTATAGTTGCTTTACAAAGAATCTTTATTTGCATGCAGTTATATTCATTAGTTCTTTGTGCAAAAAAAAAAAAAGATCATTTTGAAAAATTTACATCAGATATTAATTTAAATGAACTCTATTATAATGAAAAGGATAATTTCCATAATAATATGAATAAATTTAAAGGGAAGAATAATAAATATAATAATCAAAAAAATTATGATTGTGGTGTAAGAAATTCTAATTCATCCTCCATGTCAACAGCTGTTGAAACATTAACAGCTAATGGAATTAAAGAACGTAAAGATGATGATTTAAATAAATCAAGTTTAAGTAAAAAAAAATGTCATGATAAAGATAATAATGATCAACCTCATTATGTTAGTACTATTAGTTCAAATAGTGATGATGATAATAATAATAATATGGATGATTATTCTTATGAAAGGAAAAGTATTTTTGGAGATTATGATAATTATGATAATTATTATGATGATGATGATAGTTATTTGGATAATTTTTCTGATACAGATAGAAAAAAAAATGATCCTTCTTATAAATATGACATAGAAAATAATGAAGAAATAAAATTTTATAAAGATTTAGAATTACGTAAAAAGAATTGTTTGTATTATTATAGAAATGCCTTATTCTATAATAGTTCATCTATGATGCCATGTGAAGAAAGCAAAAATTTTAGTATCCCATTAAAAGGTATAGATAATAATGGTGTGAACCCTGAACATTTTGATAATGGTACAGAAAATATGTGTTCTATTTTAAATATGTTTAGTAAAAATGATAATTATATGAATTTATTTAAACCATTAATTCCAAATATTAAGATTTTATTATTTAGTTTAAATAAAATTTTATTTAATAAACATAGATGTAATGAACCCATTAGAAAAATACATGAAGAGTTGTTTAAAAGAATTGTTTGTGATGTAGCAAGGGATAAAATTAAATTGAATAGAAAAATTAAGAAACTGAGGAAACAGAATAATAAAGGTGATATTATTAATGATCTAATTAATGATTTAAAGGAATTACGTTTTTTTGAAAAAATATGTTATGAGTTGTTTAAATTAAAAAGTAAAAATTATAGTGATGATGAAGATAGTATTAATAGGATGGAAGAAAGTGAGTATAGTGAAAATTCTAATGATTTAAGTTATGATGAATTTGATTCTAAAATATCAAAATATCCAACAAAAGTAGGAAATGAAGGGAAAAAATCAAAAGATAATAGTAATAATAATAATAATAATAATAATAACAATAGTAGTAGTATGATAGGTGGTGATGATAATAGAGTGAATAAAAATGAAGAAGGTAACGAACCAAATGAAAATGGACCAATTAAGGAAAGTAAGGAAAAGAAATTAAAGGATTGTATTCAGAAGGAAGATATACGAAATGATGAAAATGAATCTTATGAATTTTATAATGATCAAGGTACCGATAATTTAGATGATATGAATTCAGATGAATATATGAATAATAATAATAATAATATAAAACGTTTAGATGATTCATATAATAAATTAATGAAAAATAAAAATATTAATTCATTAATATATAATTTAGTAAGTAAATTAAAAATGGATTTTTATAAAAATTATATTATATGCGATAAGGATATTTATAAAACTATTGGAAGATTATGTTTTAGTGAAATACCATATGTATTATTTTTATATATGGATTGTTATAAGAGTCTAGGAAGAGGTGATTTGGTTGATATACCTTTATATTTAGATGTTTTTGAAGAGAATGAAGAAATGGAAGATGATAGTAAAGGTGAGAAAAATCTAGTATATTCTATAAGAAGAAATAATATGAGAAATAAAGGAGATGGTTCATCTAAAGAAAAAATTACTTATCATTTATATGCTCTAGTTATATCACAAAATAGGAATACAAATAATAATTTATTTATTCCTAGTTACAATAAAGTGAATGATATGGAATTTAATATAGGAAATGATTGTAATTCGAATTCTTCATCTTATTTAATTTTAAAACCACAAATAAATGGACCATGGTATCAAATATATAAAAATAGAATAACACAATTAAAACAAGCTACAGACTTTAATGAATGGAAATGTCATAGAGATTTTTATTGTTCATGTTGTATATATGTTAGTGATAATTATTTTGAAATGCAGAACCATTTCTTTTTGCAACAATTTAATATTAAAGATATTAATTTTCCTTTATATGTACATACATTAAAAGAATTTGAAATAGAGGAAGAAGATATTTTTGAATTTGATAGAAAAAATAAGGATCTTGATATTTATTCATCATCTGTAAATAATGTTTTAGAAGAAAATTATGTTGATGAATTAATATATGAGTTGAGAAAAAATTCATTAGATAAATCAGAAAAAAAATTAAATGAACAAAACGAAGAAAAGGACGTGAATACTGTTCCTAATACTAGTGATGATAAAATTATTTCATATATTGAAGAAGAAAAAGATAATTCATATTTTAAGAGAGTTTTTGGAAAAAATAATTTTTATAAACTATATGATATAAATGAAAAATATAATTCTAAATATTATTTAAGTAGTAAAACCAGAATGTTAAATAAAAAAAAAAAAAAATATAATAATAGTAATAATAATAATAATAATAGTGGTAGTAGTAGTAGGACGAAAAAAAACCATTTTCTTATGAATCAAAAACAAGGAACTTTTCCATATATTAAAACTGAAAAGGATATAATTTATAATTGTTTACAAGCTCATCATCGATTAATGATAAATGTTAAAGAGGAATTATTTGATGATATAATAAAAGTAAATGATAATAACAATATATGTTATAATTTTAATAATCATTATAAATCAGCTGTGTGTATTGTTTTAAATAGTCATAATACATTAAGAGAGAAGAGAAGACATTTTTTTGATTTAAAAAATATAATTAAGAATTATGAAAAATTTGATATGAACAATTTAAATCTATATAATAGTAATATTAAATTAATGCAATTTAGTGATAACTTTTTAACAGGATTAATTATAACCAAAAACATGCCATTATTTCATAGTAATATAACATTAAAGAATATTATTAATGTAAGAAATAATTATATAATCGATAGTGGCAATGAAAAGAAAGAGTTAGTTAATAATATTATAGAAGATAATAATAATAATAATAATAATGATGATGTAGAAGGAAATATAAATAAGGTTTATTCTAAGAAGGAATTAAAGGGAGTAATAAGTTCCAATGAAACCAATGATACAAATAATACACATCATACATATCATACAAATGAAATGAAAGATGAAAAAGGTTTGAATGAAATAGAAAATTATGAACAAATTGATAATATTAACACACTAAATACAAATGACAAAAAACTAGATGTGGTCGATAATCTATCTGAAACCAATGATTTGAATTTAAAAAGAAAAAATGGTGATATAAATAAATGTATGGAAAAAGTAAATGGATGTGGAAAAGGACGTTTAAATGTTATGAACAATAATATTCAGAAATATAAAAATAAATACAATACAAAGAAAGAATGTCGAAATGTGAATCTACCAAATTGTAATACAAATAATATTATAATAAATAGAAATGATATGAATTATGTAAAATATGTTATACAACTTGGAAATTTCTTAAAAGGCGTGAATTTGAATAACAAATTTTTTTTTAATAAGAATGTAAAAGATCCATTAAGAGATCCATTTCATTTAGAAATCAATAATGTATTTTATAACTTTTTTGAAGTAAAAATGAATATTAATAATATTAAGAAGAATTATATGAATAATAAAGAAAAGTGTGAATTACATAGTTATTATATAAAGACTTGTTTAAATACATTTAAAAGTTTTTTCCATGAATATTTCTATTTAAGTTTTATTAATAAAATGGAAATAAGGAAAAAGAAAAAGAACGCTTTTAAAAATTTTTGTATTGCATTATCAGATATATTTTTCACTAACTTAAGTTTTAATTCAGAAGAAGATGATGATAATTTTGAACACTTACAAGGAGGTATAGCAATATATGAATTTTATGAAAAGAGATTTAAAAAATTAAAATTAATATTAAAGAAAATATTTATGTATTTAAATCTTATATGTATGATTATAAAATATATAAAATTGAAAAAATGGATTTTTAATGAAAGTTTTGATATGCATACGTGCAAAATGCATGATACCTTTTTTTTTAATTTTTTATATTTTTTTTATAATAAATATTCCAAAAATTGTAAAAATAATTATATAAAGAAATTATGTCAAAAATCTGCAGTAAAAAAAAAACAAATTATAAATGGCATTAAAAATAATATGAATACAGTTAAAGATGAAGATTTTTATTTCCTCGAATTTTATGATAAGTTGTTTATAAAACGTGAACCACTTATGCAAGAACATTTATCAAATAAACTTGATAAATTATTAACATATTGTACATGTATCATATCAACGAATGAAACACAAATAATAAATCCAAAAATATACAAAAAAAAAAAAGCAATATTTTTTGAAAGAACACAACATAATATTGATTGTGTTTTTAGATATTTTTCTTCATCATTGCACGATGATATTTTATATTTAAATAAAAAAAGAAATGAATTTAATGAAGGAAAAAAACTTAACGAACAAGATAAAATTACATTAGAAAAAGAAGACCAAATATATTCTATACATGGAAATAATATGAATAATCAAGACCGTTTGTATTTATATATTGAAGAAAATTTTAATTCCATAGAAGAAACTAATCCCAAAAGAATGGAATATTTTTTATTAAATTTATTAAAAAATAATGAGAAAAAAAGAAAAACATGCATTTTATGTTATTGCGTGCGAAGATATTATATGAAATTTTTATATAAGTTAGAAAAAAAATTAACACATGATTTTATTGAAAAACAAATCAATTTTATATTTGATAATAATTATGCAGAAATCACCAAATTATATAGCAGAACAAAACATAATATATTAGATCCAAATTGTAATTGTTCTAGTTTATTTAATTATATAAATATTGATACTGTAGAAGCATGCATAATATATTTACTTCAAACCATGTGGAAATTTTATATTTGTTATATTTTATCTATACCAAATGAATTAGAACAATATTATGAAAATGTAGCTAAAAAACATAAGAGGAAAAAATATAAAAATTCAAAGGATGAAAAGGGTTGGAATTTTATTAAATTTTTAAAAGAAGAAAAAACAAATAATCTAATTAATAAATATATATCATTTAATGAAGATAGTGATGTGATATCTACTAATGATGAAGAAAATATAGACGTTACAGATGAATCAGAATCTGATGACGATAAGAAATATTCAAAAAAAAAACAAAGCAATTTGTTATTATCAAATTTTGATTTTATAGATATGTCATACATAGAAAAATTAACATCAGGTAACTGTAGTTCACCTAAAAATTTTAAGATAAGTAGTAGTACTAAAGAAAGTAGCCATATGAATAATACAAACAATAGTGATAGTAATAATAATAGTAGTAATAATAATAGTAATAGTAATAATAATAATAATAATACTACTACTACTAATAATAATAATAATAATAATAATAATAATAATAATAATAATCATAATTATTTTTATTATTATTGTGCAGATGAATTGAATATGAAAAAAGGGAAAATTTTAGATACAAACAAAAATGTCGAATCCAATAGCGAATCAAATAAAAATGAAAATATTGAATCAAATATGCAAAGCATCACACCAAATCGAAATGTCGAAGAAAATAAAGATAATGAAAAAGAATGTAATAATAATGCATATTATAAAATTAATTTAAATATTTTAAAAGAAGATGACTTATTTTATAAATACACAAATGAACATTTAGGAAATGCAACTGCTGTATTAAATATCTTACAAAAGAAATTAGAAAATGAAGAATTAAAAAAACTAATGAAATTATTTCATTTTAGAGGTTTTACAGAAAAATTACCAATTGAAGAATGTTCAAAGAAAAAAACTATAAAGAATAAAAATGTTCATAAAAATAAAGATAATATAATAGTAGCATCACTTAGAGAGAAGAATATAAAAAGTGATTTAACAGATGGTAAAAAAAAAAAAGAAGATAATGAAAATAATAATAAGAATAAGAATAACATAATTCATAAAAGTATTAATAGTAATGTATTAAAAGATAATATTCACAATATTACACCGAATGATTTAAAAAATATTCTTTCTAAAGATAATTTAAGGAATGAAAATCCATCAGATATTTTAGAAAATAATTTAGAAAGTGTATTGAATGGAACACATGTAGATCAGAAGTTTATATCGAATTTTTATGCTAATTTAAAAATATTTAAAGATTGTTTAGATAAAAATGAATTAACAAAAAGTAATAACACTAAAGATAATAATAATATTAATATTAATAATAATAATAATATTAATATTAATAATAATAATAATATTAATAATATTAATAATGTGGGGCAAGAAAATGTATTTGCTTCAACTATTCATAAAATGAATGAAACCATGAAAAAATATAATATAAATAATATAAATGAAATAAAAAGTATATTAATAAGAAATGGGTATGATATACGTAAATCTTATAATGGTATAGATTTAATTTTCTTATTTTTATCCAAAATAAAAGGTGCTAATGTGAATTTTATAAATGGAAATAATTTTGAAAGTAATAAAAATATTTATGAGATTTTATTAAGTAATTTCAAATTTTTAAATTATGAAAAGATTGAAAAGGAATATTATAGTTTAGATTATATATTAGGAAACTTTGAATTTATAGATGAAAATTATATAGAAGAGAGATATGCAACGTTTTTTGAATATATGGATGTTATGTTTACAACACAAAATATGATAGACGATTCGGATATAATAACACAAGATATATTTAATCCATTTATTGATATTATGAATAACTTATTTTGTTATGGTATTGGATTGATAGATAATAATAATAATAATAATAAAATCAGTAGTAATAATATCAACAGTAATAACAACAAAAATAATAACAAAAATAATAACAAAAATAATAACAGCAATAACAAAAACAAAAACAATAACAACAATAATAACAACAATAATTACAACAATAATAACAATAATAATAATGTTAATAAAGAAGTAATAAAATTGAATAGTTTATATACCTTTTTAGATAATTTACACAAATGTGTAGGTTCCTTATTAATTATAGACAAAAATTATGAATGCAAGAAAGAATTATTTTCATTTATACAATATAATAGTTTCTTTTGGTATATATTATATAAACAATATAATATGTTTTTAACATATTATGATATGTGTAATCATTGTAATTTCTTTAATATATTCCTATTTCATTTTTTTAATTATACCTTTAATTTCCCTATGGATAATTTTTTCCAAATAGATAATAAATTATCATTTGAAAAAGAACAGATTGTTAATCATTTATTTACCAAGTTTCCATTTTTAAAAGAAGAAGAAAAATCTTTATTTCATGTTATTATGAGATTTTTATTACAAGAAAAAAATCATTTTTATAATTATTATTATAGTAATGAATTATCACTTTTTATTTTCAATGCTATTATGTCTTTGAATAATTTTTATTTAAATATGAAGGAACCTAATATATTTTCCAAGGAATATACTAAATTGCATGACTATAATTTTGCTTCATACATGAATAAAGAAGATGACATAGAACAACACCCTTTGATAAATAATAAGAGCAAATGTAATGAGACTAGTAATAATATTTATTGTGTTTGTAAAAATAGTAATAATAATGAAGAGGTTACAACAAATCATAAAAGTAGTGGTGGTGATAGTCATCATTTTGATAATTTTATATTAAATAAAGAAAATATTTTAGATATATTAGAAAATAAAAATGAAAAAGAATTATATGAAATAGGAAATGTATTTAATTTTCATTTAAAAAATGAATCAATATATTTTAAAAAAACAATAAATATGTTAGATTTTGTTATGAATGATTATAAAAAGGAGAATTTTGTAAATTATAGTAACTCAGATATTAATAATAAAATCTTTTATGTAGCTTATAATTATCCAATAATTAATATTAATAATAAAAATAATGATTTGTTTAGTATTTATTTAAGAACAATATATAAATGTAATGAATATTTTAGGAATTTAAATCATGTATTTTTTATATATAGTAATTATTTCTATAATTTTCATAATTTATTTTTATTTTTTAATAAGGATAATGATTTATTTAATTCATTATTTAAATTACGTTTCAAAATCGATCAAGCTAAACAAATGGATAATTTCTATTATGATGTAAATGATAAAAATAATAATCATATGCATAAAGAATTTATAGAAATCGAAAAAAGAGATGAAAACCAAAATAATATATTAATTTCAAATCCCATTAATAGTCAGATGAATTATGAATATGCAATACATAATAGTAAGAGTGATATATTTTATATATTTGATGATATAGTATATGATGTAACAGAGACGGTTGATATGGATTATTATTTTAAAGGAGATATGGCATATGCTAATTTTATGAAGAATAAAATTAATTGGGATGATTATAATAAGGAAGATGATTATATATCATATGATGAGATAAATACCAATGAAGAGGATCACAAAAAAAAAAGAAAAGAACAAATTGATAATAATAATAATATTAATAATAATAATAATAGTAATAATAATATGTTTTGTAATAATAATTATTATAATAATATTTATAATAATGATCATTTGTATTATAATAGAAATGTTTTACAATTTGATGATCATATGGATGAAATAATACTTTCCGAATTAATAAACAATAAAGATGTTGATAGATTAAATAGAGATTCATCTAATTTAGGACAATATAATATGAATAATGTCAAAAATAAAAATAATAATAAAAGAAAAAAGAATGATAAAAATGAAAAGACAGATAAAATAGAACAATTTTTACATGAATCAGAATTAGAAAAAGATATTATGAATATAACATTTAATGAAAAAGAATTTTTAGGAAAAGATTTATCATTTAATTTTTATTTCCGTTCTATAATGTATTATAACAAAGATATAATAGCTAGTAATAATTTGGAATGTTTAATGAAAGATAAAAACTTTATTGGAGGAAATGTAGGGAAGAAATATTTTTTTATATCTTTATTATTTAATATAGACTATTATAATGTAAGAGGTATGAATATAGGAAATAAAGTAATATCAAATAGGACTATGTTTATAAATAAAATATTGAGAGATAATAAAGGAAAGGTTTTAAATTTAAAGGTATTCCATATATATAATATTTTTTCAAAAATTATTGAATTATACTATGAGAGGAAAAGAAAGGGTAATAATATAATGTCACTAAAAAATAATAAGGCAGCATCAACAAATGGGAACAACAATAATAATAATAATAATAATAATAATAATAGTAATAGTAATAATAATAATAATAATATGAGTGGTAATAATACAAACAATCTGTTTGATTATAAAACAGATGAAGATTTTTATTATAAAGTAAAAATGAACCCATCTTATTTCTTCTTATTATATGCTATAAAAAAAGATTATGATAAACGAAATAAAAATAAATTAATATTTATGAATGTAAATTCTGATTTAGAAGCTTATATTGAAGATAAAAAAGATAATAATTTATATAATAGATTCGATTTGAATATATTATTAGTACCTGTTTCTTCTCAAATAGTTTTAAGTAAATTTAATGGAAATTTAAATATGTTTAATGATAATGATTATCCATTAATTACATTTAAATATTTAACAAGTACATATGAACTTATATGTATAGGAATTATTTTATGTTCATCAAAATTATTATTACAAGATTATATTTTGAATTGGTTTTTTCCAAAATTAAAAGAAAGAAGATTAATAAAAGAAGATATAGATTTAAAAATAGATGATATTTATGTATATGAAGAATCAGAATTATATTGTTTAGAAAAAATACGTAAAGTTTCTTGTAATATAAAAAAATTATTAAAAAAATATAGTAATACTATAGTAATTCAATTAAAAAAAAATAATATGAATAATAGTAGTCATATAGATAAAATCAATTTAAAATGTATAGAATATAGTAAATTAAGTAAAAACAATTTCTGTTCAAAATGTAGAAATAATTATATATGTATATGTGATAAAATCAAGAGAGAACAATTAAGAAAAAAAGTCAGCCTCATCAAACAAGAAGAGCAATTATATAGATATTTCAAAATATACAACAATAATATGAATATCAACAATAATAATAATAATAATAGTAATAGTAATAGTGATTTATTAAATATAATACCTGATGATAAAGAAGCCAAAAAAATCCTAGTACTTATGGAAAAAATGAAAGATCTAAAAAAAGCTCAAAATATCAAAGTACAAGAAAAAAAAATTAATAAAAATATAAATACAACTAATACACAAAATATAGAAAATGATATAAATAAAAAAGTAGAATCAAAAAAAGATAAAGAAAAACTTCTATTTAATATATATGAAACTCCAAATTTTCTACAAGAATTAGAAGCAATTGAAAATTCATGTCGTTCATCTAATAGTTCCATGTTATCTTTATCGAGTGATAATATCTCAAGTTATTCATCAGATGATAATTTATTTGTTGATGAAATTGATAGTGGAACATATACATTTAATAATATTGTAATACCTAATATGGTCACTGTTAAAGATGAGGAAAATGAAACACAAGAAAAAACGAATTCATCAGACTTAAAAAAAAGTCAAAAAGTAAGTATTATTAAAAAAGGTGATGATATAAAAAATGATATGGAAGAAATTATGTTAAAAGAATTCCATAAACTTAGTAGACAACGAATATCAAATATTTATAATTTACAACAATCTGTTCAATTGTCACAAGAAAATGTGAATAATAATAATTTGGTGCTTAATTTTATAAAAGCCCAGGAAAATATGAAAAATAAAAATATGTTAAAAGATGCAAAAAAAGATTCCAAGAAAATAACTGTCGATGTATTAAAGGACAAAAAAGAAAAGAAAAATAACAAAGAAAAAGAAGAACATAAGCCAAAGGATGATAAAAAAATTAAAGATAATAAAAAGGAAAAAGAAGACAACAAATTAGATAATCACAACATTGAAAAGACAAAAAATGATAAAGAAGAACCTATCCAAATTTATGAAAATACAAAACAGAGTAATCTAAAAATTATTTCATTAACTAAATCACAAACATCTCTTACTGATAAAACAAAAACAAATGTAGATGATGAAAAACAAATTGTCGTTAATAATATTCAACCAAAAATAGAAAACAAAAAAACAGAACCTGCTGTTGATGTAAAAGGAAAAGAAGAAAAGTCAAAATTGTCATCAAAGGATAAGAGTGTAGTAGTACCTGAGATAAAAAAAGAAGTAATTAATAATTCGGTTATTATGAACAATGATGGATTAAGTAATGACAATAAGAATAAGGAGAATAAGACTAAATCTTCTGAAAAGAGTAAGGCGAAGGATAAGTCGACCGAATCTTGTAGCAACAATAATAAGGATAACAATAATAATAATAATAATAATAATAATAACAACAATAATAACAACAATAATAATAACAATAATAATAATAATAATAATAATAACCTTAGTAATACTAAGGAGGAAAATCCTAATGATAGTGACAGCGATAAAGAGAAAAAGAAGAAAAATAAAAAAAAAGACAACAAAAATGTAAATGAAGATAGTGACGATAATAACAAAAATAAGAAGAAACTAAACAACAATATTAAAAACTCTGATGATATTATAAATAATTATTTTTCTAAAAATGTTATTGAATATATTGAAAAAAATGATAAACTAGAAAATATAGCAACATATATATATAACGAATTAATAGAAATAACCAAAAAGAAAATTAAAAAAAATGTTATACGTTTAGATAATTTATCAGCAGATAATTATTTAACTATAGGAGAAGAATTCTTAAATGTTATGAAAGAAATATTATTAAAAATATATTATAAATATAATGAAGATGATTACAGAAAGCATTATTTAAGGATGAATAATAATAATAATAATAATGATGATGATGATGAAAATGATAATCATAATAATAATAATAATAATAATAATAATAATAATAGTAATAATAAAATATCTGTAAAAAATAAATCAGAAACAGGCACTTCAAACAAAAATGTAGATAGTAATAATTATCTAGATGGAAGATTAGAAAATGAATATAAAGATGAAGAAACATATATGAATAAATTAAATTTATGTGATGATGAACATGTAATAAAATTTTTAAATATTGTAAAAAGAAAACTTATATATAAAATATTATTCCCAGATATTCAAATTGATACTAAAAGTAAAGGAAGAAATAAAAAGAACGTGAAAAAGAAAAAACAAGTAGATATAAAATATGTATATGATATATTTAAGAGGGAATATATTTTTTATGATAAAGTATTAATTATGATTCAACATATATTAGATATAAATATAAGAACAAATATATTTTTATTTGTATATTTATTTGCTGGTAAATTTATATCATTTGTTGATTTTGATTATATATTAAATAATACAATTTTTTATAATGATTATGTATATTATAATAAGGTTGCTTTTGAAGATACTTTTTTTCAAGAACAACAATCATTAGAAGAATGTAATAATAAAAAATATTATAATATGAATGGTTCTATAAATAATATATTAACTGATACAAAAAATATTCCTTCTCCGCCTTATAATAATAGTGGAAAAGGAGATATAAAAGTTTTACGTACATCTTCTGAACAGTTACTAAATAGTTTAAACAATGAAGGAAGTAATAACAAATTGAAAGATGATGATGTGATGATTATTGAAGAGAATAATATGAATGAAGATATTGAAAAGAAAAAGAAAAAGAAAAGTATAGAAGAAGAAGGTTCTGGTGATGATGTTTTAATAAATATAAATATAAGCAAAATAATATATATATTAATTTTAATTAGTAATAAAAGAATAATGAAAGAATTAATTGAAGAAAAATATCGTGAAGAAATAAATGAATATTATTATTTTGAAATGAATAAAAAATATTATGATATTTTATGTAATGAATATAATAAGATATTAAATGAAAATTATGCTAAAGATTTAAGTGAAAATTATGTAAAAGATGAATTATTTTTTGAAAGTTTAAATGTTAAAGAATTATTAAATAATAAAGAATATATATCTACAATAACAGATACAAATAAATATATAAAAGATGAAAATAAAAAATTAAACAAAACATATTTAGATGATAATGAATTTATTATAAGTGAAAATGAATTTCTGAATGAAAAAAATATAAATAAATATATTAATATACATAATATTATTAAATTCAAATTAAATTTTAAAATAGCTATCAAAAAAATTAATATATTACAAGATAAAATATTTATTAATAATAATGATAATATAACATCAGGTACTTCATTTTATTCTTTAATATTTAAATATAATAGTAATCTAATTAATACTCTACATACAGATGTTATGAAAACAACACAGAATAATAATATGTCAATTCCTTATATTACTAATTATAATAATTATTTACAAGTTAGTAAAAAAGATATAGATAAACTGAAAGGAATTTATAATAAATATGTTCTATTAAATCATAACAAACCAAATAATATATTGAAAGATATGTATATATTAAACTCAGAAATTAATACACTCTTAGAAATTATATACAACGATATTAATTATAATAATATGATGAATAGTACTTATAATAATATGTTAGGTGATGCAAATATGTCTATACAAACTGGAGGATATCTAAGAGCAGGTAGTAATAATTTAAATAATAATAACATGAATAATCAAGGAAATAATATAAGTGTGAAACGGGTTTTAACAAATAATCTTAATATGAATAATATGAATAATATGAATAATATAAATAATATAAATAATATTAATAATAATAATAATATATATATAAACGAAGGTGGTACCATAAATATTAAAGATTTAAAATTAAATCTATCAAAAGTAATTGGAACTAATTCAGATATTCAAAATGAATTAAATAATAATACTATTAATGATAAAAAAAGTATATTAAAAAATTCAGGAACGTATTCATCTATATATGATAATAATACACCTACAAGTGCTAATAAAAATAATAATAATTTAAAAACAAGTATAGCATTAAATTCACCCACTTCAAATAGAAATAAAAAAAGTGTTACAACTTTAGATTCAAAATTAACATTATCAGCATCATATAATTCAAATGAAATAAATAATATGAATGAAGATTCTAAATTAAGAAGATTAAGTGATCAACCTTTAAGTGGAAAAAGTTCAAAGGTTGTATCTCCCACAGGAAATAACAATAATAATAATAATAATAGTACTATGACAAATAATATGATTAATAATACAAATAATATTATTAATAATAATGGTAGTACTACTGCTACTAACAAATATATTAAAAAGAGCAAATTCAAAAGAGTATATAATAAAGATATTCCATATATATGTAATGAAGGAAAAACTTGGATGGTTATTTATAAACCTGCATATTATCATTGTTCAGCTTATACTTCTCATAATAGATATAATTTCTTAGTAAATATTAATAAATATAGTGATTATTTTTATAATATTCTAGAAAAGATATGTATGAAATGTAAAATAAAAACAAAATTTATGTGTATTCCTTGTAAAGATATGGAAAATATTTGTAGTAAGTGTGAAAATATTGTCTCAAAATTTTGTAAGAAATGTAATCTTTTAATAAAAAAAAATAGAGATGTATTAAAGATTATTAATAGTATATCTTTAAATGATGTAGTATTTAGTGGTCGAGTTGAATCATTTCATTTATTCATGATGAAATCATTTCCTCATTTAGAAACTGTAAAAAAATGGCATAAATTAGAATGTGGTCTATGTCATAGAATCGATCTAGAAACATCAGGAAGTTTAATAATAGCTAAAACTAAAGAAGCTAGAGAATTTTTATTTGATCAATTTCGTAAAAGAAATGTATATAAAGAATATATTTTATTATGTCATGGTAGGATTAAAAAGAAAAAAGGATTTATTAATAAGTCGATACAAACTCATGAATATAATAATTTTCATAGTAAGAGCCATTTTAGTTTAGTTGTGAAAACAGGAGGTACAGATGCATATACTGAATATAATTGTGTTAAGGTTTATAAATTAAAAAGAAAAATTGAAGATATTATTCAAGAAGTACAAGATGGGAAATATAATTGTAATAGTACTGTTAAAAAAGATATTAATAAAGAAATATATTGTAATGATTATTATAAATTTTTAAATAATAACAAGAAAAATGTAAATATAATACAACGTTATGTAATAATAACAACTAATATTTTATCAAACCATGATAATATATGCTCAAAAAATGATTCTTCAAAAAATTGTATGACACAACAAGCAGATTATTCTTCATTTGTTCAAAGAAAAAATTCTCATATTATAACAAACTATTTTTCAGATTCACAAATATTAGAAGATAAGAAAAAAATTAAAAAAAAAATAAGTACTCATAATAATAAAACATTAAATATAAAAGGAATTCCTCATATCTTGCATGACGATACACATTATAATATAAATGGTAATATTACTTGGAGAGGTAGTTATATAAACAAAAATGATTTTACAAATAGTATTATTATTAATAATAATAATAATATGAATAATAATGGTTTGAATATATATACTTCTGGAGCACCATCTATTAAAAAAGATGTTTGTCATCATTTATGCTTTAGATGTAATTCTATATCAGAGGATTATTTCTTAACAGATCCAAAAGAAATTGAGAGTTATACAAAAGAATTTACCTTATGTAATGTAAAAATACATACAGGTAGAACACATCAAATTAGGGTTCATATGAGACATATTGGTCATCCATTAGTTTCTGACAAAAAATATTTGAATCCATCTTTAAGTAATTTAGATAAATTTTGGTGTTTCCGTATGTTTCTTCATTCACTTATATTAGAATTTAATAATCCAGATTATTATTTCTTTAATTTAAATGATGATATGAAAAAAAAAAAAAAAATATATTCAAATAATTTATATAGAATACCTGATAGAACAGTTAAGGCAATATGTCCATTAGCTGGTGATTTACAAACAGTTCTTGATAATGAATTAGAGGTATCTGAAAGTTTAGAAGATGAAAATAGTTATATAAATAGAATACTTAAAATGAATATTAATGACAAAAGAAATGAAGCTATGAAAAATGCAAGGCCAATTATTGAAGATGATAAATTTACAAAACATGCAAGTATGGATAGTAGTAAGATCATACATTCAGCTCGTGAAGAAACTAATGATAAAGAAAAAATATCAACACAATTTAAAGATCTAGAAGTAGGAAAGAAATTAACTACAAAGGAAGAAATATTACATTCAAAGAAAAATGACGTTATTCAACATGCATATGAAGAAGAAGATGATGATGAAGAAGAAGAAGAAGATGATGAAGAAGAGGAAGACGATGAAGAAGAAGAGGAAGATGATGAAGATGTAGAAAATAATTATGTTGATGATGATCAATATGAAGATAATTATGATGATGAGGAGGAGGAATATGATCATGATTATGATGATGATGAATATGCTGATATTTATGATGAACATATAAATGAACAACAACAACAACAACGACAACAACAACAACGACAACTACAAGATGAAGTAGATGATGATGATAAAAGAAATAATATGAATATTAATGATTATTATGATTATGAAGAAAAAAACGAAGAAGAAGGAGAAGGGAATATAAATACAAATATAAAGAAAAATAAAAAATCCACACAAAATAATATTAACCCTGTTGAAGAAAAAGTAAAATCTATAGATATAAATAGAGAAGAAGATTTTCCAGATTTATTATCAAATAATAAAAAGAAAAGTAACAAAGATAAAATGAATGCTTCAAAAAATAAAAATAAGAATAAAGAAGAGGTTTTAAAAAAAAATGAAAATAATATAAATGATGAAATGAAAAAAAAAAGTTCTAATATTATTATTACAAAAAATAATAAAGAACAAAATGAACATATAGAAAATAAGACTTTATTAAATGGTTCTTTAGATGAATATAATAATTTTAAACAAAATGATTTATTATCAAAAGAAAGTGTAAACATAAATAATGATAAACATATTGAAAAGATAAAAATAAATGATACTACTACTATTACTACTACTGTAGAAATGCCTAATGATGAACAAATGACAAATATATTATTAAAAAAAACAACAAATAAAATTTTACGTAAATTAAATTATGATGATTTCTTTACAACTAAAAAGAAAAAGGATATGAATAAAAAAAAAGATGTAAATGGAGATATAAATGGAGATATAAATGGAGATGTAAATGGTGATATAAAAGGAAATGTAAAAGAAGATGTAAATGGAGATATAAATGGAGATATAAATGGAGATATAAAAGAAGATATAATAGAAGATATAAAAGAAACACAAGATGAAGAAGATAATTATCTTGATTTAATAGATACTGAAATAAAAAAAAGATTAAGAACCAATTTCAATTTATTAATAAGAGAAGCAAAATTTGTTATTAATAATATTATAAGGAATAGTTTTGTTTTCAAAATTTTATTTTATTTATTTAAATTAAAAAGAACATTATTATATTTATTAAAATGTTTTGGCATAGAACAAATTAAAAAAGAAAAAAAAGTATATGTTGAAATGAATATATTAGATGAATTTGTAAACAATATGAATGAAAATAAAGAAAAAATACCTATAGATTTTTTATATGAATTAATACATAGTATAACATATTTTTATAAAAATATGCATGTAAAAAAAACCAGAAAAAACAAAGAAATTATTATATATACATTAAAAAAACATTTAAAAAATATTAAAAGTAATTCAAATATTTCAAGAACAAAAAAAAGTTTGATTTTTCAACGATTTTATAATATTTTATTTAATTTGAATTATGCTTTAAATAAATATGGTCTAAAGACAAATGAAAATTTAAAAAATCAAATAATGAAGAAAAGTAAAAATGTATATTTAAAAATTACAAATGTTTTTACTATTATAATGAACATATTAAATTCGAAAGTTTATATGAAAGATATACATATTAAAAATATTGTGGAAAATAAAACTGTGTTTTCTTTAAATACTATAGAACAGTTTTTATTACTACACAAAATAAATAATGATAAGGAGAAGAAGAAACAAATGAATGTATATAACTCGGAAGGATATGATAAAGAAAATGAAGAAAAAAAACAAGATGAAGAAAAAAAAGGAGAAGAAAAAAAAGGAGAAGAAGAAAAAGAAGAAGAAGAAGAAGAATGTAATTATTTAATTGAACAAATTAATAAAATATTTTTTAAGGTAGATAAAAATAATGAACATATGTTAAATGGAGTACTCTTTGAAAATGATGATGATGATGATTATTTGGATGAAGAAGGAAAAGTTTATAAGAAAAAAATGAAAAGTAAAAAATCATTAAATGGTAAGAAATATGAAAAGGATAATGATGATGATGAAGATGATGAAGATGACGATGATGAAGATGATGACGACGATGATGATGATGATGAAGATGACGATGATGATGACGATGACGACGATGATGACGATGAAGATTATGATGATAAACATGTAGAGAATAAAAAGAATGAACGTTCAAATATTATAATGTCTAAAGAAAATATGAACAAATTAAATATTCAACATAAAAATATAAATAATCGTAGTAGTAGTAGTAATATTGTAGATATGAAGAAAAGAGTATATGAAAAGGATTGTATGAAAGAAAAGGAATATCGTACGCATGATCTGTTAACAAACGATTCTATTAATTATAAGAATAACGAACTATATGATAAAGAAAAATATCGTAGAAATCAAGAAAATCCTAATTTTATGTCATCTAATTATATGGATAAAAATATAAATCTCCATCATGAACATGATTATATGAAGAAAAAGAATTATAGTAATAGCATATTTAATAATAATAGTAGTAATAAAGTATCTATAGATGAAGAGAAGAGAAAAAATTTAGATGGAAATACCTATGCTTATCCTATGTATGAAAATGTAAAAGAAATGGAAAAAATTAAATTACAACAAAATTTTAAAGAAAATAACAATAATAATAATAATAATAATAAAAATGATACTATGAATAACCATTCGGTGTATGATTATAATATGAATAATTCAAATTATGGTAGTAAAATGGGAAGTAGTAATATAAATGATTCGACAAATTATTACAATATGAGAGAAAAGAATATATATAATATGTTATATAATAATGATAATAATAATAATTATGTTTTATTTAATAATAAGATTAGTAATTCAATATTGAGTAATATGATAATGAATAAACAAGACAACAACAACAACAATAATAATAACAATAACAATAATAATAATAATATAAATATGAGTCAACAACATAATAATATGAATGAAGGAGGAAACGAAACTTTATATAGCAGCTTTACTAAAGAAATTGAAAAATTAAAAAAGGAAGTTAAGAAATGTGAAGAGAATTATGATAAAGAAATGTTAGAAATTCAGAATACAAAGAAAGAAATAAATTATTTAAGAGAAAATAATAAAAATGATGAATTAAATAATATTTTTTCAGAATTAAATTTAGAGAATATATCAAAATATTTATTAAGTGCATATGAGAAATATGGTTTGAATGTATTTATAAAAGTTTTAGTTTATAAAAATGATTTAGGACATATAAATGATCATAATAAAAAACAGGATGATATTAATATGGAATTTTTTATTAATATATCAGTTGATAAAATATTTGATTATTTATTATTAAAAAAAAATATTATTACAATTGTTAATATTAAAAAATTAAAAGAAAAATTTATACAAGGTCAAAAAGTATATGAATTAGTAAAAAATGAAACACATAAAATGATTATAGAAAATATCAAAGAATATAATTTTATTTTTATATTATGGAAACATAATAATATGAATGATTTATATGAAAGGAAACAAGTTATATTTAATTTCTTAATAAAAATTATTGATAAAATTATACCCAAATATATTATTAATGAATATATTATAATACGTAAAAATGAAATATATGAAATTATGATAAATTCTTTAAATAAAAAAAATAAAGATATTTCCTCCTCAATATATTTAGAAAAAGAAAATAATTTTAATAATTTATATAAAAAAATTAAAGATGAAAAAAGGGTAGTAGATAATTATTCTGTTGAAATACATGCAGACAAAAATATCACAAACACAACATATATCTCACAACGAGAAGATAATAACACTACTGCAAATAATAAAAGAAATTGTAGTAATAGTAATCATATCATGAGCATCAACCATAATAATAATAACAATAATAATAGTAATAATAATAATAGTAATAATAATAATAATAATAATAATTATGCTGTGAATCATAATTCTCATTCTACTAGTTTCTATTATGTACATAATGAAAAAAAAAATAATATAAATACAGATAATCAAAAAGAAATAAAGGATGATAATGTTCACATGAAATTTCAGTCACTTCCAGAAAATATAAGGATAGGTGTTTTTAAAAATGATGTAAATAAATTTTATGAAATATATAAAATGATGAACACAGGAAATAATTTAAATACTTTGATGTATAGAAATTCTGGGATTATCAAAAATAAAGTAAACAACGAATCTTATTCGAATAACTATAAGAGAAATACTTTTTGTGCGAATGATATAAATTTTGCCTCATCCACACAACAAGCATTTCTAAACAAAAATATTATAAATAGTATGAATAATAATAATATGGTGAGCAACAATATGATGAACAATAATATGGTGAGCAACAATATTATGAACAACAATATGATGAACAACAATATGATGAACAATAATATGATGAACCACAATATGATGAACAACAAAATTAATAGTAGCAATGTTCATATAGATACAGACAAAACAAGAAGCATGCAGAATTTACAAGAAAAAGATCAATTTTTAAATCTTCAAAAAAATGTCTCCCATATTTATTTAAGAAATACAAAAGATTCTAAAAACAGTGATGTATTTGCATTTAAGAATAATGGTAGATCCACATCACAACATATAACATTAAATGAAGGAAAAGAAAATATTATTGATATGAAAAAGAAAATTGAACGAGAAGAAGATAAAAACAAAAAAATAAATAACAATAATATGAAGGATGAGGAACTAATAAAATCGGATATAAATATTATTACAAATGATTATGAAGAAAAAGAAAAAAGATCTTCTTCACAAAATAAAATCAACTATTTTGATAATATTATTAACAATTCTTATATTAATAATAAAATGAATAATTTAATGATGGAAAAAAAAGAAGAATTAAATAATGATATGATAAATGTATTCACTGATAAAAGAGAAATAAATATACAAACAGAAAAAGTTACAGAACAATCTATACAACTACCATATGAAGTAAAAGAAACAAAAAATAGCAAAGGTATTAATATGTATTATGATAATGATAAGGATATAAATAATAATATTAGAAGTGCAAGTGGAAATAATAGACATAATCATATAGAAAGAGATAAAAATAATACAAATAATATAAATAATAATATCCAAACAAATAATAAAACATCAAATAATTTTGTTAGAAGTTTTAAAAATACCATTTCTGAAATGTTTTATAAAAAAAAATTAAATAAAAATATAGAAATGAAAGATGAAGCTAATCAAAATAATGATACGATCACATATAATAATTTAGAAGATATATCAAAGACAGTTAATGAATATAATGAAAATAAAAATTATAATCAGAACATTATTAATAATAATACTTTGAAATCTAATCAGATTGATAATGAAGAAAACAAAAAAATGGAAATATCACATAATAATAATAATAATAAGAGTGAACGTAAAGATTTGTTGAATAATCCTATGAGTATAAATTTACAAAATTCGAAACGACCTCATGATTTTCTAATCAATAATAATATTTCCTTACCAAATTTTATGGATGAAAATACATGTTCGAATTTAAAAGAAAAACAATATGAAAACTTTGAGAAGAACAAATTGGATATTACTAATCCAAATATGATGATGTTTAATATGATGTCTGGTAATAATATAGATGGTATTATTCCTAATTATATTGAAGAAAAACATAATAAAAATATAAACAATAAAAATATAAACAATAAAAATATAAACAATAAAAATATGAATAATAAAAATAGTGTTAGTCTAAGTAATAGTATTATAAATAAGGCAAGTATAAATAATAGTCGAATGCATACAAACAGTATAAATAATAATAGCAATAGTTGTGTTCCTAATATAAAATATCCGAATTTTTTTATTAATAAAAATAATATTCCATATACAAATGAAAATAATAAAAGTTTAAGTGAATCAAACCTAAT